>NC_053027.1:275412018-275545517 GCF_003073215.2 Triticum urartu
CGGAGGAAGGCCTCACACACGACGATGAACGACGAGATGTGAAGGAGGGAATCCGGGGCCAGATCATGGAAATCCAGCCCATAATAGAACATGAGCCCCCTAACAAAGGGATCCAGAGCGAGGCCTAGACCTCGGAGGAAGTGAGAGATGAACACAACACTCTCGTTGGGTTCGGGAGTGGGGATGACCTGCCCTCGGGCAGGCAGCCTGTGCAAGATTTCGGCGGTGAGATACCTGGCCTCTCTCAGCTTCTTGATGTCCTCCTCTGTGACGGAGGAAGGCATCCACCGACCTTGGAGGTTGGATCCGGACATGGTTGACGGTCCGAAGCGCCTGACCTGAGCCTTGGGTGTTGGAACTCGAGGCGGGGGAAGGATTCGATTGAGCACGAGAGGGAAAAAAGGACAGGCCTTGGCCTCTTTATAAAGAGGGTGAATATTAAGCGTCCTCCTCGTGGCCGTATGGGACTTGCCTAAAATTGAGGAGTCATACCAACAACCACGATTGGGATACCCACGCCCATATTGATGATAATCCCGTAATAAGGGAGACATGATCTCTGCTTTGACAAGACGTGTCAGGAAAACCGCCTCGCGATATGTGCAGTGCTGGTTGAGAAAAACGGTTCGAATAAAGACCGGGCCATGGCATGATGTCATGTTGCTAAACATGTTAGCAGATTAGATTTGTGGAAATATTATTCTCTCTACGGTGGTATGTGGAACTTGTTTTGCAGAGCTGGACACTATCCTTGTGTTCAAAATCTTCTATGGAGTATTCGGAGGAGGAACTCGCCTTGCAGTGCCGAAGACAAAACTGCGCGCCGGACTCATCGTCAGTGAAGCCCGGTTCAGGGGCTACTGAGGGAGTCCTGGATTAGGGGGTCTCCGGACAGCCAGACTATATCCTTTGGCCGGACTGTTGGACTATGAAGATACAAGATTGAAGACTTCGTCCCGTGTCCGGATGGGACTTTCCTTGGCGTGGAAGGCAAGCTTGGCAATACGGATATGTAGATCTGCTCCCTTGTAACCGACTTTGTGTAACCCTAGCCCCCTCTGGTGTCTATATAAACCAGAGGGTTTAGTCCGTAGGACAACATACAATCATACCATAGGCTAGCTTCTAGGGTTTAGCCTCTACGAACTCGTGGTAGATCAACTCTTGTACTACTCATACCATCAATGTCAATCAAGCAGGATGTAGGGTATTACCTCCATCAAGAGGGCCTGAACCTGGGTAAACATCGTGTCCCCTACCTCCTGTTACCATCCGCCTTAGACGCATAGTTCGGGACCCCTACCCGAGATCCGCCGGTTTTGACACCGACACCCCTCATCCCCATGCGGAAGACTATGCCAGCCATCTCCATTTCTTTACCAATGTTGTGACGCGCCTGGAGGACTAGGCCACAAGGGCTCGCGAGCTTGTTGAAGAAAGGAGACGAGGCCTCCTCGGGCACGCGTTCTCCCACGTCTTCAGCCATCTCCAGAACATCGATCCCCACTTCGACTTTGACGCAGCCATCGCCCCAGTGTCTGGGGCCATCCGGGACAACCTGGCACGCTGGGTGGGCGATAACGTGGACGCTCTGGTCAGGGCCTTCGCCACCAAGGACAACACGACGGTGGTCGTGGCGGACGAAGGCGGCGTGGTTGATGACGGTGAAGAGGACGCCAGCGATAGCGCGAGCAGAGGGTACGAGAGTGATCCGGGCGACACTGTGAGTGACATGTCCAATTGATCTCACGCTCCTTTGCTTCAGCCTGCATGTAAAGACTTGGACACGGCCTCTAGAGGCATGAGAGCATTTTGGAGGGGGATCTCCTTGTGTAAGTAAATTACTGTTGTATTTTCTTTTCAGGCTAGACTTGAACATGCTTCTGTAGGCGCACGAGCCCCTCAGCAGGCTCTGCTGCTGTAATTTACCTTGTCCCAGCGGGCCTTGAACTAGTTTTGTAGTTGTCGATACGCCTTGCTCCTGAGAGCCCCCCGGGGGCTCGTGAGGGTTAGATTTCCCGAGGAGCCTGCTGATCTTCCTGAGAGGGCCTCGCGAGGAGCGAGCGCCAGACCTCGGTAGGGTGTGCGCACAATGGCCCTACGATGATTGCGCTCTTGGTCCTGAAGGGAGGTTGCCACCATCCAGGCCTGCCTGAGCATGGTCGTTGTGCACATACCATGCCCAGCCCCCGCTCGCGAGGCGCTCGCAGGGGAAGGGGCAGCAGGTGCAAGTCTCGAAACAGAGCACACAACCAAAATGCAAGAAACTCACTCGAGCAAGAAGACCCCCCCCCCCCAACTTGACAATGAAAATGAGATTCCAAGTTCAGATCCAAAAAGCGGCAAATCAAGCTATAGAAAAGGGGATGAAAGCGAATGGCCGCGTCCGGCACCTAGCTAGTCTTCTTGTCTTCCCACCATCGCGGAGCTAAGTGCTTTCACTGGCTGTGAGCATAGTCATTGGGGGAAAGTGTCAACGGCCAGCACGGAGCATGGTGCTTCCACTAGGACATGGGCAGGAGCCCCCGAGGCCTAAGGGAGGCACTCCGGAGACTCCGGGGCATGTACAGCCCCACTCATTATTATGTGAGAGTGTCATGAGCGGAGACCTTCACAGGCGTGAGCCTTACTTCATATCGCCAGGCGAGGGCCCCGCCCTACGCCACCCCTGACCACCGTTGGGGCGTCCGAAAACCAGGACGAGACCAAGGGGCAAGGGGGACACTTGTGGCGCCCTTAGAGACCACGGGCCCTCTGCCGGGGGGGGAGGCTTGCCGGCACTTCCCTCGGTAGAGGACCTACCTCCGTGCAGCACCTCGCTTCATATGGCGTGGGGGAGGGCTTGGCTCCAGGCCTCTCCCGCATAACCCCTAGAACACCACTCCCGCCGGGGGCAGGGCCATTGCCCTGTGGTCTATAACTGCTACTGCAGCCTAGTTCTCCTGCAGTTCAGGGTTAGCATAAGCTTGCTCCTGAGATATCGGCTGTACCCCGCCGTCGTCGTCACTAAGGGGGTCGACGAAGCCTCCGGGTGACTCATGGGAGGCTCGTGCCCCGGGCCGTCCAGCCGCCCATCCCGGTCCGGGGAATGGATCGGGGCCTTCCCCCGGCAGGTACTCCAGATTCACCATGAGGGGCACGTAGGCGTCCGCGGTCGCCTTGCCGGAACCGCCACCCAGGTGTCCCGCGCCTTGAGCCGCCAGTTGCGGCGTTTGTCCCTGGTGGCCGCTGTGTGGCATCCCGGCGCGCCCTCGTAGCGGGCTGCTAGTGCTCGTCCCTCCTAGTGAAGGCCTATGTTGGCGTCGTCGGATCCCCCTAGCACCCCAGGGGGCGCACGAGCTCGCCAGGGCCTCGCGCATTCTTCCGCCATAACTTGGGGTGTGGTTAAGGAGCAGAAAGGCGGCGTACCTCTGCAGGCGGCGTCCAGCAGTTCAGCAACCCGCTCCAATAGTGCATCGCGGCCGCTCTCGGCCAATTTGCACCGCAGCAACTCCCGTGCCATGATGAGTGCGGCTCGCATGTTCGTCTACTCCTGTCGGGTATGTGGTGTTGCTGGCGCAGCGTAACCTAAGGATCGCGCGGCTGTGTGCGTGTGCCGCGGCGTGAGGGCGGTGGGCGCCGGCCCTCGCTGCCCGCGCCCACGGGCATTGGGCGGTGCGCGGGCCGCCTGGAGCGTGGAGTTGAGGTCTTCTTGCATGGATGGCGGCGCCCGGGGGGCCAGGCCGCCCAGTGGTCGGCATGGGTCCTTGGACCGTCAGACATCGGAGCCGCCGGGCGATGGTGGGTCGATCGACAAAGAAGAAGCTTCGGCGCACCCCTACCTGGCGCGCCAAATGTCGGATCGCGGGTTCCGGCTAACCCTTGAGGTTCGAACACTGGGGTGCTCACGAAGTATCTCCTCGCTGGTTTGCTCGATCGATGATCCCACGGCCTAACTCGATGAACCCAAGGAACACGAGACACAAAGGTTTATACTGGTTCGGTCCACCGTTGTGGTGTAATACCATACTCCAGTGTGGTGGTGGTGGATTGCCTCGAGGGCTAGGGATGAACTAGTACAATGGATGAACTGCCTCTTGAGGAGAGGTGTTCTTGAGCTCGATGAGCTGGTGTGTGTGAGGATGGTCCGAATGATCCGTCCCTTGCTACGGTGGTGGCCAGCCCTATTTATAGAGGCCCTGGTCATCTTCCCAAATGTTTGGCAGGAAGGGATCCAACAACGGCCAAGTTTGAAGGGGGATAACTAGTACAAGCTATCCTGACAAAAGTGGTCTTCGCCTTCCAAAGACTCTGGTGGTGACGCTGCTGTGGGCTCCGCTGTGACCTCCGTCCTGCCGTCCTGCTAGCCTTGGTCTTGTTGCACCAATATGGAAACCTTTGCCTGATGCCTCGGGACTCCTCGCCTACGCTTGCCCCTTTGTACCAAAGAGGAAACTGGTACACTGCGCCCGCTGGCACCTGCCTGGCCTTGGTCGTCATGGCTCACATCATGTGAACCTCGCGAGATGCCCCTTGCATAGATATCTCCGCTCCCCGGGAGCCAGCCTAGTGAGGCTGCCCCCAGGGAGGTCTTGGTGTCGTCCGCCTCGCGAGGCTTGGCCCCTCGCAAGGGTCTTGATTTGTTGCTACAGATGATGGGCCATACCAGTCCGCCGATGGAGCCACGCTGTGGGCCGCATGCAGACAAGTCTGGGTACCCCCGTTCCCAGGACGCCGACAACAACTTTGATATGGCACCGTGATTTCGAACTAGAAATCCCCACACCAAGTGAGGGTTAGGTTGATGATGCATATGTATGTTACACCACACTTCAAGCCGACGACGGGGATTCATGCATGCATGTGTGCATAGTATATGCGCTCAAACTTAATTAGGTCTGAATCTCACCATGACCTATACTACGATATGAGTAACCAAAGGAAGAATCCCCCATGGTAACCAATCTTGTTGTCGGTCAAGGTGATCATGGATGTCCACGCAGGTCCACGAATATATAGGCTTGTCACCGATAACCACGTGAGGGAGTATACCGTTCGAAGACAACCACTACATGCATATGTATGGAGGTGATGCGTGCATGCATTTTTGAATACCATTTCACAACATTACAGTGGCGCATGCGTTGAAAATTGTATAGTTCCCAACAGAGCAAGATCGGTTCATGACGTTTCGTTGTACTAGCCACTTCAACTTGATGGGAGGGATTCATGCGTGCACATGCATGTGTGTGTGCTCAAACTATATCATGTCATCCGAGATCATGACCTATATATATACAGTATTACAAGAAAAAAAATAATCCCCTCCTATGTCAAATTAACCTCTCTCGTTGTCAGGCAAAAAGTAGTGATGGACCAAGTAGGCCCATAGATGGAAAGCATCGATATCGCTGATAACCTCTTAAGTGGGTGCGAGAGGAGAACCACCATCGCTTTGCATGTGGGCCAAACATATGTTGAATACCCAAAATGCACAACTTTGATGTGCCACATGCCTCAAAAACCGTAAACCCCCACACAGAGCGAGGTTCATGAAGCGTACTACATATGATGGTGGTCCCCTTCCTCCTCTTCGACGCATACTATATGCTCCTACCATAATACAACCCAAAACGAATCCTCCTCGATGGTGAAATTAATTAACTTCTCCTGATGTAGGTCGACGTGATGCATGCATGGACGATGGTCTCGTGGGCCCACAGATGGAAGCGTCACACGTGAGTGTCCTAGCTAGGATAACCACCGCCTGCATGCATGTGGCCCAAAAAGGTGTTGTGTGATGTTTGAATAGCCAATTTCACAACTATGATGTGGCACGTGCCTCGGAAACCGAAAAGTCCCGACACTGAGTGATGTGTACTTGTTCACGGACGCATACGTATAACATATATGCTAGTCCCCTCCCACCTCTTCGACGCATACCATATACCCCCATAACACAAACAAAAAAGATTCTACCTTGCCGGTCAAATTAACCTCACCGTCGGCTGTTCCTCAAAGTGATGGACGATGATCTCGCGTGCCCACAGAAAGCGTCACACACGAGTATCGAGTGTCATGTAGGAAAACCATCGACTGCATGTGGCCAAAACATGTATGTATGAAAGGGTTGTGTAATGTTTTAAATAACGAATTCACGACTCTGACGTGGCACATGCCTAACAAAACGGCCAATCCACACAGTGGCTCACAACTCATAGTGTACTGCGAGCCACCCGCCACCCCCAGACGCACACACACCCCCCCCCCCCCCCCCCCCCCCCCCCCCCCCCCCACCCCCCCCCCCCCCCCCCCCACACACACACACCGTGAATCCACCGCAACTACGATGCATGTTAAATTATTCCGTGGTAAACATATGTTACCAAAGGAGGGACATTTTAATTTCGAAAAAAACCTAGAGATCTTTAAGACGTTTTAGTACATTAATAGATTGATTTTCTACGGGTATAATGTGCAAAAATCAAATTTGAGCTACATGCGCATGTGACAGTGCACCTAAATGGATTGCAAAACACATGTGTCTCACAGGGTGCATGTTTACTCCCCGTGCAAGAAATTTCAAACATTGAGAATCTTGATTTTTAAATTCTAGTACATCCAAAACTTATTTGAAGTCCATGAAACTTATCGTGTTGTCATATGGACACCAATACAAAGTGGCATTGTACTTTTTTTGTCAAATTTGAGACCAGTTTTGATGTCATATTTATCTAATTACAAATGGGAGATTATTAATAATTGGGAACCAATATCCCAAACGAATTATTGATTCAAACCATGAGCGTTTGACCAACAATGGATACGTGCCATGCTTCGGTTAAGCAATAAAGCGGCAGCATTAATCATTCAAATAGAAAAACAATATACGTGACGCCACGCGACCCGTGCGCCATGCGAGCAGGCGTGAGTTGTGGGGACGCATGCGAGCAGTCCGCCGCACAGGCAAACCGGGAGGCGTGCGTGCATGTGTGTGAATTGATGGAGGCGTGCTCGCTGCGCAGTGTCATCGGGACGCGTGCGAGTAGCTATGAGAAATGACGGTAGGCATGCCAGCAGTCCGGTGCATAGGCTCACCGGGAGGCGAGCCAGCAGTTTGACCGGCGCCCGCCTCTCTCCCACTACTCCATATTAATGGTGCGCCCGAGCGGCCGCAGCCCTATCCTTGCCACACACACAATCCCCTCTCTCCGCTTGCATCCTCGACACTGCTCTCAGTCCTCAAAGTCGTCAGTGTATGAGGATGCCGCCGAAGCGCCCCATCGGAGGGAGTGGCGACGCCGGGGCTGCTGAAGCACCGGAGCATGGCGTGGAGATGGAGACAGAGGTTGCCGTCACCACCAGCGAGTTATAGCTGCACCCTGACGTCGACGAGCTTCCATGGCCGGAGGCGGAGTTCCACACCGACTCTGGTGACGACGACTCCGGCGACGACTCCGACGACGACGGACAACTGGTTAGTCATCTATACCCATTTATGTGTCAAATAGATCCTAGGGTTTCTTCGATTACTCCGGCCTCCCCCTTTTTGGAATAGAAATCCTATGGTTATGTTCTCCCAATCCATGAAATCTGAGTAAGTTTCGTTAGATCCGTGTAGTGTATTGATTGTTTGAATGGTACAAGTGATAAGTGATTAGTTGTTTCATCTGTGCAAATGATTTCTGCTACTAATCCGACCAGGGTTAGTGTTCGTGATAATAATTCCTAGCCAGGACTTGACAATTGATTTTGAATGACCTACATATGTTTGTGCCATTATTTTCTTCAATAGTGGTCTGTACATAGAGAATGTGCTTAAAAATCGAACCATAATCGCTAGATATGTATAAATAAATAGCCATAAATTCCAATCCTACTTCATGACATGTAAACATTGATTTGATGCCAAATTTGTTTTACTATTTGTATAGGTGATGTTTGACGATGTGGACAGCGAGGATGAAGATGGCCAGAGGAGGTACAAGTGGAAAATCCCAAGGGAGTTTTATGCGGGAATGCGTAACAGGCGTATTAGGACCTGGAACGACGGCTACCGTTGGCTCCTTCAAACAGAAGTATTCTCGTAGGGTGGTGCAAAGTGTGTACGCCGAGTAGCTCGAGAAGCTTCAGGATCGTACCGACCTGTGAGATGAGATGTGGGATCGAACTATGTTCGCTTGAGTATGCTTAATGATGATTGAACTATGTACTTATGGTTGAACTATGCTTGTGTACGCTTATTATCTATGTCTGAGTATGTTTAATCTATGTTTACTTATGTCTAAATGTGGGATATGGATGTAATCAGTTCGGTTGATGGAATCTACCTCCGTCCTAGTTTATTGGCCCCCTTTGTAATTTGTGTTAAATTTTGACCAAAGATTTAACTAACAAAATGTTAGTGCAGGTCATCAAAAATTATATCGTTGGATGCGTATTTGAACATAGTGTTCAATGATATAATTTTTTGTGACATGCATAAAAATTTCTTAGTTAAATATTTGGTCAAAAATTGGTATAAATTACAAAGGGGACCAATAAATCAGGACGGAGTTAGTACGTCAATCACACACGGTTCCCAAAATTGGAACCATGTGCAATGACTTTCATTTTGCCTGTTGCGCTAATCACACACGGTTGGCTCTAGCAAACCGCTGGCTCCAAAATTCTTTGTGGGACAGAAAATCCTCACCATCCAATTCAAAAAAAGAGAAAACCCTCACCATCCCCATGTCACAAAAACCATCACCCTCACCCCGCCCGTCACCCCCTCCGGTCCCCATTCACACCTACACAAGCTCCTCCGCGTCTATGCATGGCACCGCCTACAGCGGTGGTAACCACTTAGCTCAACGCCTGCCGCTGCCGCCAGGCTGCCAGCAAAGCCCATCGCATTTCGCCACTTCCGCTTGCCGCCGACTATCGCCATCGACTTTCTCGACGCTGCTCGCGGTTGACCCAGCTCCGCTCGGTTGGGGAATCTTCCGTACTAAGGGTTCTTTCTCATGGACAACAAGGTAACTAATTTAAAGAGATATTATCTCATCTCTTATCCCACTTCATCTGCCTCCTTTAATCACTCATCCGAAATCGCCGCGAATTCATTTTTATTTGAGTTGATTTGAGGGTTTTCTTCCATTCATAGGGTGTACAGTGCGCGGACACATCAGGACTTTGTGGCTCACCGTACCAGATGACTTGAGGATGCGCGCGGTATGTTCAATCTCACCCTAAATTGGTTGGCATGGCCTACTTTCCTGAACATATTCTAAATATTGCTACATGGATAAAAGGTTCCACAAGCACCATATACGTCAAAGGGTATTTCCCCCCTCTTCTTTCTATATTAGGTAAATTATTGATGCATTGTTCTTTCAATTTCTCTCATATTTCCATGACATCATGTTTACCCTATCTGTTTAATTATAGATTTTTGTCCTTCGATTTCAACTGTTGTACAGTTCTTTCAATCTGGGCCCATATTTGCATGTTACCATATTTTCTTTAACAATCCTACCATTTTTTTGCAGCGCGTCCCTTGCTATGCAACATAATTTGTAGTGCACAATCTTTCCCTTTACATAAATCAAGACCGCAGGGATGTCATACTGAACACAAACCATGGATTTACAGTCGTTGGTACTATAAGACTTGATGAACGTGGTGACTCCTATTTTGGCACTGGCCTTTGAAAAGAAATTTCTAAGTTTTATGTACTGAAAGCTAGCACTATAATTGCATTGCACATAAAAGGGCCCGGTCATGAGACATATGCTAACTTCCCCGATGATATCATCCGTCTAGACTTTGTTCGAAGTAAGTTTTATTTTCAAGTATCTACATGTTGACTTACCCAGCAATATCAAATGAATTGTGTAGTATTTAAGCAACCAATGGTTATTCCATTTTCTTGCTATATTCCTACCTAATAACTTCTAGTTACCAATACACTTTTCTATTGCCCTGTTTTAACTAAATATTCCCTTTACTCCCACTTCTATTAGAAAGCGCCACTGACAAGGAGACTCCAAAGGTGGAGAACGGGGCTGCCAACAAGCAGAGGCGGGGCAAGCAAGAACCGCAAGAGACTGCAGCAGGCTTAGACTTCATCAGCAACCTCCCTGATGATATGTTGACAATCATCATCTCCCTCCTCCCAATCAAATATGGGGCGTGGACAACCGTCCTTTCCCGGCTGTGGCACCCCCTATGGAACTCCACCCCTCTCGACCTCATCGACACCCACAAGCTTTGCCATGGCTATCGCAAAAGCTTGGATGCGTTCTCCAAGATCCTCGGCAGTCACCTTGGCCCAACCAGAGGCCTTAAAATGGGCAAGTTCCGTTCCAACGGCAAGAACCGAGCCAATCTTGACGACTGGTTCTGATCCCCCGCCCTAGATCAGCTCGAGGAGCTCACTTTTGATGATGGGCATATGCGTGATGTGGCTTGAAGCTACATCGGTATTTCCCTAAAGAGGAAGGGATGATGCAGCACAGTAGCAGTAGGTATTTCCCTCAGATGTGCAACCAAGGTTATCGAACCAGTAAGAGAACCAAGCAACACAACATAAACAACACTTGCACACAGATAACAAATCCTCGCAACCCGGCGTGTTAAAGGGGTTGTCAATCCCTTCCAGGTACGACGCCTCAAGATAGCCAAACAGACGTGAGATAAATTGTAGTAGATTGATAGATCGAACGCCAAATAAAATAAATAAGAATAAATTGCAGCAAGGTATTTTTAGTTTAATAGATCTGAAAATAAAAGTAAAGGAAAATAGATCGCAAAGGCAAATAATGTGAGAAAGAGACTCGGGGGCCGTAGGTTTCACTAGTGGCTTCTCTTGAGAAAAATAGCAAACGGTGGGTGAATAAATTACTGTTGGGCAATTGATAGAAATTCAAATACTCATGGCAATATCAGGCAATGATCATTACATAGGCATCACGTCCAAGATTAGTAGACCGACTCCTGCCTGCATCTACTACTATTACTCCACACATCGACCACTATCCAGCATGCATCTAGTGTATTAAGTTCATGGAGAAACGGAGTAATGCAATAAGAACGATGACATGATGTAGACAAGATCTATCTATGTAGAGATATACCCCATCGTTTTATCCTTAGTAGCAACGATACATACGTGTCGGTTCCCCTTCTATCACTGGGATCAAGCATCGTAAGATCAAACCCACTACAAAGCACCTCTTCCCATTGCAAGATAAATAGATCAAGTTGGCCAAACAAAACCCATATATCAGAGAAGAAATACGAGGCTATAAGCAATCATGCATAAAAGAGATCGAAGAAACTCAAATACTTTCATGGATATAAAAAGATAGATCTAAACATAAACTCAAAGTTCATCGATCCCAACAAACACACAGCAAAAGAGTTACATCATATGGATCTCCAAGAGACCATTGTATTGAGAATTCAGAGAGAGAGAGAGAGAGAGAGAGAGGAAGTCATCTTGCTACTAACTAAGGACTCGAAGGTCTACAAAGAACTACTTACGCATCATCGGAGAGGCACCAATGGAGGTGGTGAACCCCATCCGAGATGGTGTCTAGATTGGATCTGGTGGTTCTGGACTCTGCGGCAGTTGGATGAATATTTCCACGACTCCCCTAGGGTTTTGGGAATATTGGGGTATTTATAGAGCAAAGAGGCAGCCCAGGGGGCACCCGAGGTGGGCACAACCCACCAAGGCCAATTATGTGTCTTCTGGTCCATAAAAAATCTCCGTAAAGTTTCGTGGCATTTGGACTCCTTTGGTATTGATTTTCTGCAATGTAAAAACATGGAAAAAACAACAACTGGCACTTGGCACTATGTTAATAGGTTAGTACCAAAAATGATATAAAATGACTATACAATGATTATAAAACATCCCAGATTGATAATATAACAACATGTAACAATAAAAAATTATAGATACGTTGGAGACGTATCAGCATCCCGAAGCTTAACTCCTACTCGTCCTCGAGTAGGTAAGTGATAAAAACAGATTTTTTGATGTGGAATGCTGCCTATCATGTCATATCATATTCTTTTCTTTATAGCATGGACATTTGGACTTTTATATTGTTCAAAGCAATAGTCTAGTTTTGACATGATAATTTAAATACTCAAGCATATCAACAAGCAACCACGTCTTTCAAAATGTCAATGCTAAAATAGGTTATCCCTAGCCCATCATGCTCAATCATTGATCCATTCATGTAACACACTCGCATATTAACTACACCCAATACTCAAGTACGATCATATTGCCTCCTAGTTGGTTCTTTTATAAGAGAAGATGGAGACTCAAATTCAAAATAAAAATTGCATAAAGTAAAAGAAAGACCCTATGCAGAGGGAAGTAGGGATTTATAGGGGTGCCAGAGCTCAAAGCGAAAAACTTATAGGTAAAAACATTTTGGGAGGTGTATCCTTCCCACCAACGAAAATGACTTAGAGTTCCCAATACTTTCCATGCTTAGATATATCATAGCCGGTTCCCAAACAGAAAATAAAGTTTATTCTTTTTTCAACCATACTCTCACTTTCCATTGCTAGCCGTATCCACGATTGCCCTCCGTACCAACACTTTCCAAGGAATTTATTATTTGACAACATAAAGTAAATTCATTTTTCATTTCAGGACTGGGCATCCCTAATACCTTTGCCTTACTCTCGTGCAATGGGAAGTGAATAAACACTCATTGTGAGAATAACACATCTAGCATGGAAAATATTAGCCACCCCTCACCGCTCCGTGAGCGAAATGAACACACAAAAGATAAGTTTATTTTGAAAATTAGAGATGGCATATACAAATTTTCTTATAACGGCAAAAGAATACCGCATATAGGTAGATATAGTGGACTCATGTGGCAAAACTGGGTTAAAGGTTTTTGGATGCACACGTAGAGAACATATTTAGTGCAAAATGAAGGCTAGCAAAAGATTGAGAAGCGACCAACCAAGAAATGAATAATCTCATAAGCGAGCATTAAGCATAACTAACACTGAATAATGCACCACAAGTAGGATATAATTTCATTGCATAATTATTGACTTTCGTGCTTGCATAGGGAATCACAAACCCTAACACCAATATTCTCACTAAAAAATAATTACTCATCAACATAACTCGCATATCACATCATCATATCTCAAAACAATTACTAAGAATCAAGTTTATTTTGTCCAATGATTTTCATGAAAGTTTTTATTATATCCTTCTTGGATATCTATCACTTTGTGACTAATTTTTATGTGTTGCTTTTGATAAGCTCAAATAAATATAAGTGAAGATCATGATCATAATTTTTCTTTCTCTCAAATTAATTTAAGTGAAGCAAGATAGAATTTCTTAAAAATTTTACTAACTCTCAAATAAATCTAAGTGAAGAAAGAGAGCTCTAAAGCACACCATGCTCAAAAAGATATAAGTGAAGCACTAGAGCAAGTCAATAGCTCATAAAATTTAAGTGAAGCATAGAGAGCAATTCTAACAAGTCATGACATAATTTTGGCTCTCTCAAATAGGTGTGTCCAGCAAGGAATCAAGACTTAAAACACAAAATAAAAAAGCAAATATTCATATCATACAAGACGCTCGAAGCAAAACACATAGTATGTGTCGGGGATATACCCAGCGGTATGACCCGACCGGAGTTATGACCCGGCTGGGACTTGGTATTTCATTGGTAAACCGCCCGAGGACCGACAACTCACTGATGACCCGGCCGAGCCTGGTGACCCATTGGTTAGCCGGCAGACAGTGGTAAGCCGGCAGACAGTGGTAAGCCGACATACAGTTATAACCCGGCAGACAGTTATAAGCCGGCAGACAGTTATAACCCGACAGACAGTTATAACCTGGCAGACAGTTATGACCCGAAGATGGTTATAACCCGGCAGATAGAGTCGCCTAGGGTTAATAAGCCCGAGACGTTAAGAAGCCCATGGAGAGAAGCCCGTGATGAGAAGTCAGAATAGTTTAAGTCTTAATCCGACTAGGACTCTACATGTAACCCGCCCCTTCAACTTATATAAGGAGGGGTGGGGTGCCCCAAGAGGGTCAAGTTTTTCTAGATGTCTCAATAGACAAGTTCCACAAGTTGGACATATTAGGGTTAGACAAACAAGTCTATAGCTCTCGAGATAGAGCACCCTTGTAATCATATTCATCATCATCAATATCAATGAAGCAGGATGTAGGATTTTACCTCCACCGTGAGGGGCCGAACCTGGGTAAAACCTTGCGTCTCTCGATTCTGACCAACCCCTTCAAGCTACTACATGGATACGTTGGTCTCATGACTAAGTCCTGACATGAAGGACATCTGCCATGACAAATCCACGACAGTTGGCGCCCACCATGGGGCCTGCGCATGGTGGTGTTGAGTTCTTGGAGGGATCTTTTCTAGGGTTCGAGAAGTTTGCAATTTTTCGGTTCAAACGGCATGGAAAGTCCGCAACAGTTACAAGTTCATCAATCAAGATTGACGTAGTACTCTGAGTCACCAGAAGGGCCTTGCTTTGAGTCGTCCCGAGTTGCTATCGCCGGTTCTCGTCCGCCGCGTGTCGCGGCAGCAAGCCGCCGCCTGCTTCGTTAGCCAAAGAGCCGCCCGAACCGCCCGTTTCTGCCGCAGCGTCCGAGCCTGGCCTGCTTCAAGGTCTCCATCTGTGGTCAACAGCTGCAACATTGTCAAGTCGCCTTGCTGGTGCAGCTTTGCCACCACGGGCCGTCTCATGCAAGAACCACATTTACCTCGCCACGAGTTGTCTCCATCCACCACTTCAAGTCGAAGTCAACGCGGCCTCATCATCGCTTCCGAACTGCCAACACGGCAAGTCACCGGTCACATCTGAAATTGCAATCAATGACCCAGAATCAGACTTGGCCACGACCTGAAAGACACAGATCGGGGATAGTCAAACCGACAACGACCAAAGCAAGCACGGGAGATCAACCCGGATTCTACAGCCTCTCTGTCCCGCCTCCGCCATTGGGCTCCACCCATGCCGGTGCACCTCTGAGCCGTATGCCTCCGCCTACGAGCCGCACTGGTGCGTCAAGTCGCCTCCACTAGGCCTCCTCCAAGCCGTCGATACTCTAGGTAGATGTTGCCGCTTCGATATATCTCTGCAGAGCCATCTGCAAGCCGCCGTTGCCGCATCTCACTCCGGCCTTGAGCCGTCCACTATGAACCTCCATGGCCATGCCTCTGCATCGGGGTCACCTAGCCCTTCCGGGCTACCCGCTAATCCAAGTCACCGCCGCGGCCTTGCGAGTTGCCACCCGCTGTCGGGTCCCCTGTATGCGCCAAGTCGCCGCAACCCCTCTGCTCAGCCTCTATGGTTTCGTCTGCATGCCCGTAAGTCTCGGCTCTGGTGCACTGAGCCGCCGCGAATTAAACCGTCGCCCTGGCCGGGTCACCCCCGATGTACCGGCCTCAAGCCGGCTCCCCTAAGCTGCCTCCGCCATGGTTCACCACTACCACCAGGGTTCCCTGCACCGCCCACACCCCGCCGTGTTGTGTGGCTCTCTCAATCTCTAGCTTGGCCTCGCGCTGCCTGCAAGCCGACTTGATTCAACGCGCCTCCGCCTCTGCCGTGTCTCTACGCTTGTTTGCGTGTCACTTCTGTCAAATTTGTTGAGTCGCCGCCGGGTCAAAGCCCTTGTTTCCTCGCTGGGTTGCAGCGCACCCTGCCCTGTCTCTGTGTTCGCGTGCCCGTCTCCTGAGCGGTCACACAAGCCGCCCGTGCAGTGACCCGCCGTGCCACCGCGGCCCTGAGCCGCCATTGTAAGCCGCCCCGGCATCGCCCTCAAAATGTGCAGCCTCGTGCTGCCTTGAACCGCTGCTACTCGGTCTCGCTCTGAGTCACCTCTGCGCCTCACCCATCTCCGCCTTGCCTAGCCAGCGGAGTTCGGCCGCTGTTGTGGTCATGCCTACCGCTTATTCTGACGAAACTGAAGAAAGAACACCTAGCTAGTTGAATGAATTTGTAACAGGATTCAGGGTCCAACAGTGGCCAAATTGTTGCTCCTAGCGCACCCTCACAGCGGAGCTTAATTACCATCCACCAAGCCGGTGGTTATCATCATACTTTGTCTCAAAGTCAAGACGGCAAGTGAAGTCAAAGACATTTTGATGGACATTGCATATGGATCATTTGTCGTCCAAATATATTACATCAAGTGATATCCGTTCAATCTGTTCTATTATACATACTAAATTCTCTGAGAACAACTACTCTGGTTGTAAAAAATTTGCAGGACAATTATTCACTACAAAGTGGTTTATGCCGGTGTTCCTCCATATGCGAGTCGCCCCCCCTTTGGCCTAGTTTACATTGATTCACCGGACCTGCATCTGCTCGCTGATCAATGGACGTGTACAAGCCGCTGTCTTTGGATTCACATCCCGTTATCAACGCCAATGATATACATCTTATGCTATGATCAAGTCTGGAGAATCTCAAGCCAACTCCTCGAATCGTCTTAAGACTCAAGGGCTATGATGACATGACTCAGCAAATGTTTCCAGCAAATTCACGAACCCTGGGTCATTGGAGAAAAAATAAGTCAGGCCCGGAGGCTACTGCCCTATTGGTGAAAATTTCAGGGCTGTCAGAAAAATTCCGGCTTACGAAAGTGTCTGGTAATCACAAGGTTTCGGCTTATTGAAGAATTCCGGGTTATCAAGAGAGATTCTGATTTAAAATTTGGTTCAAGGGAGATCTGTCTCCCACAAAGCTTTGAAATCTCTGAATATCTGGTTTAAAATTCCGGCTCAAGAAGAATTTGTCTCTCTCAAGGTTCGAGTTCTTAAAAAATTAAAGGTTGCCGAAGAGGACCTGCTGCCATGATGCGCGGTTCAAACATGGGTATCCTGCCTTATTGGCTTATCACAGTATTGGTCATTTGGGGGCTTCCTGCTTACTGAGCATAGCTATGACTATCCTTTGATCCGGCTTATAGGCTAGGCTGTAAAGATCGCTTGGGGGCTTCCTGTTCAAACATATGTGTATTCACCAAAGAGAACATAGCATTACTACCCTCTTGACTGGCTTGGAACACCAGGTGTATTCACCAAAGTTTCCGGGTTATCCTATTCAAACATACACTAGTACAACAAGCTCCTAAGCAAACATTTTTTAACCCCTTTCCGTGACGGCATTTGGAACCATCACCAAGTGAGTGTGGGCGATAGGGGGGGTCCTTTCCACACGACCCAGAAACCATCGGGGATATGGCCTCCTGGCATGCACACTCGGCAAAATGACATCGTGTGCGACCGGCGAGCGCTCAAATACGGAAATACGTACAGTAGAGCTAAAAAATAAAATTGTACGACGAAATTGTTTCCGGTCGAAAGTACATCCCACACAGTCAGTCCCCGCCAAACATTTCCGTTCGTATGTACATCCCACACAGTCGCTCCAGGGAAAACGTTTCCGTTCACAGGTACATCACAAACATTTTCCTCGTTAAATCGTTTGCATTATTGAATGTATCACACACGGTCCGTAGAAGAAACTGTGTGGCAAAGGCTCTCCATCACACATAGTTTTTATGTGGTAAAAGTTTGCGCAAGGTGGCCTAACGCAAACAGTTTTCAAGAGAAAGTCGTGTGTGATTGTTCATTGATCCAACACGGTTTATTCCTAGAAACTGTGTGCGTTGCTTGAGGTCATCGCCCACAATATTTTTTCAATAACCGTTTGCAATAGAAAAACCCAATTAGCAGGCTAATTCGCCATTAGCAGGCCAATTATCTGATTATTCATAATCCATTTATTAATCTAATTGACATTTCATATTAAGCACACAACATATTTCATTTTCATAATTGAAATACATCAGAGTACAACATCATATACCTTCAGCACTCAGCTACCCCATTACACAACTACACCAGGACCAAGTTTCAAATGCAACATCTATAACCTTTCGAAATTAGCATCATAGACGGTCCATAGACAGATGTATCTCATCTGGAAAACTGCTGAATCAGAAGGGGAATATTGAGCCTTCATTGATGTTGAAGGTCTTTGTAACTTTAGGCCATTGCCTGTGGATGATTGACCGTCCATCCTTCGTCCTCTTCAGGAACACTTCAATATTGAACTGTGGGTGTTGTATGAATACCTTCCTCGCCTCCTGACCATACATGTGGTTCGAGAGGTAATCATCAGTGAACTGCTTTGGAAAGTCCTGAAAACAAGGATGTGCATAAATATCTTCTCTATATTGGAAATGGGGCAAAGGAATAAAAAAGGGAAGGTATAATAGTTAGTACCATCCTATAGTGAACTGATGTCTTCTTCATTGTGCAGACAAATATCTTGTTGTTTTTTGTCACTAATTTCTTTATCCTAACAATCTTTTTGAGTTTCTTGACTTGACTAATATTCATGGACAACTCATTTCCCCATATGCAAAAAGGGTCGAATAGTGGGTCAAAACCTCTGACAGCAGGACCTACATGTGCAAGACCAAATTGTTAAAAACCTAAATATTAGAATGGTTCCTGCAATTACACAATAATGTGCTATTAGACAACGGACCATGCACATGCTAACCTTGATTGTAAACCTCAGTGCTTCCCATTGTTTCCCTGCAACACATTTAAGGTACTTAGTCATCAGGTTAAGTAAGGGTTCGCATGCTATCAGTAAAATATGTTGATGAAAAATAAGCACATTGCTTATTCATCAGATTAATTCAAGCCACACGGAAAACCCATTTATCCAAACCAAGCATGATTTAGAACTAGGAAATATAGCACTTGTATATGTTTCTCATGTATTAAGTGCAGCCAAATTCGATTTGTTCCTCACATGCACAACAATACAAAATTCTATCCACGACAATTGGACATCGCATTGCAGAATTGAACCAAGCAGTTAACTGAACGTCAAAACAAATGAACCAACATTAACTGAGCACCACATTGCACAATATAACATACTCCTAATAGAAGATCAGACAGTTAACCAAACAGTTAACTACAGCCAATTGTAGCAATTGTATTTTTTTCTCATGTATTTACTACAGCCAAATTCAATTTATTCCTCACACGGTATACAATAACAGAATGCACCCACAACTATTGAACATCGGATTGTAGAATTGAACCAAACAGTTAACTAAACACCACAACACAAATGAACCAAACATTAACTGAGCACCACATTGCACAATGTATAACCAAACCAAGCATGCTTGACAACTTGGAAATATAGCAATTGTATTCGTTTCTCATATATTTTGTAAAGATAAATTTAATTTATTTCTCACATGAAAGACAATACAAAATTGCAGCCTGAAGAATTGAACATCACATTTGCAGAATTGAACCAAATAGTTAACTAAAGACGACAACTAATTAACAAAACAGTTAATAAGTGAGCACCACACTGCATGACATATAGAACATATACACTAGAGCAACAGATTGCATGGTAAAATTAGATAGCACAATTCACTAGAATTTGTGAAGGAAAGGTAGGAGCAGCACACGCAACGGGTAAACTGAGCATGCTTAACCGATGTAGCTAGCAAATGGCAAGGTGCTCCTTCAAGATCTGGGGGTCGACACGAATGGCATCCATGGCGACCTCATCCGCGCATGCGACGGCGATTTGCTTCTCCGCTGCCAAATGCTCTTTGAGGTCCTGGCTATACTATGTGCACCATGGCTTAGGCCGGTGCTTATTTGGTGGAGGGGTTGGTGATTTGGGTGGAAGGTGTCGCGCTCGCGCCGGCGGTCGGGGCATGTGGGATGTGGAAGGAGGAGGAGGATGGGGGTCGGGTGTGGATTACCTGCCTGGATAGGCGAGGCCGAGCAGTGTGAAGGAGGGTCGCCAGCGAGGAGGCGGCGGCGCTGCAAGCAAGGAGTGAAGGTTTCAACTTGGAAAAGAAGGCGAAAACAGGGGAAATGTGGCTTTTGGTAAGGGGGAGGGGGCAGGGAGGTAGATATTTCTACAGAAGCCGAAAATTTGGAATCGCTTCAGCCAAAAAACTGGCGTGCAAAGTGTCATCAGATACAGTCCCTTATTCAGACATGGTCCAAAGATATTTTGTGCTGCATCTCACACGGTTGGTTATAATAAACTGTGTGGGATCTACTTGATTTTTCGTCTTGATTTGAATTACATAATTGGGTCACAGCGGCCATGGACGGTGTTTCAATTTCTAGAAATTTTATCTGCAGTGAACATGCAACTATAGGTGTGTCGTCAAAAAAATTGGAACTATTCAGGGCTTGTTTGGACATTTTTATACATTAACTGGGTTTTCTAGGCATTTTATGCGCATAATTCAAATCTGAACTACATGCACATGCTCCAGTGCATATAAACTGGTTGAAAAATCAAATATGTGTCCTTGGTTGCATGCTTAGGAACCATTCAAGAAATGGGAATGAATTTCAAACACCCTGCCACCGTTAGTCAGCCGCACATATTGAGATGCCTGGTTTTTAAATTCTAGTAAATCCAAAACTCATCTGAAATTCATGAAACTTGGCATGCTATCATGGAGCGGCATCAACATGTCGTGGTAAATTTTTTGTCCCATTTGGGGCAGGTTTGGGGTATAAGCTTCTCACAAACTAGGGCTTCTCACAACAAGTGTGATGATTTCGGTAGGGAACGTGCCACCTTTGGGGATGAAATGATATCCGTTGCCTCTTATTGCTTTCAAAAATTTCCGAGTGTCAACATAGAACAAAAAGAGTGTTGTCTTCAATTTTGGATTTTTTGGGGGTTCGTTTGGACATTTTTATATAACTGGGTTTTCCAGGCATTTTATGTGCATAATTCAAAGTTGAAATACATGCACATTCTCCAGTGCATATAAACTGGTTGAAAAATCAAATATGTGTCCTTGGGTGCATGCTTAGGTCCGATGCAAGAAATGGGAATGAATTTCAAACATCTTGCCACCGTCCCTCGGCCGCAAACATTTTGGTTTTTAAATTCTAGTAAATCAAAAACTCGTCTGAAATTCATGAAACTTAGCATGCTATCATGGAGCGGCATCAACATGCCCTGGTAAATTTTTGTCCCATTTGGGGCAGGTTTGGGTATAAGCTTCTCACCAACCAGAGCTTCTCACAACAAGCGTGATGGTTTTGGTAGGGCACATGCCACCCTTGGGGACGTAACGATATCCGTTGCCTCTTATTGCTTTCAAATTTTTTTGAGTGTCAACATAGAACAACAAGAGTGTTGTGTTCAATTTTCGAATTTTTCGGGGTTCGTTTGGACATTTTGATACATTAACTGGGGTTTCCAGGCATTTTATGCGCATAATTCAAATTTGAACTACATGCACATTCTCCAGTGCATATAAACTGGTTGAAAAATCAAATATGTGTCCTTGGTTGCATGCTTAGGTCCCATGCAAGAAATGGGAATGAATTTCAAACACCCTGCCACCGTCACTCGGCCACACATATTGAGATACCTGGTTTTTAAATTCTAGTAAATCCAAAACTCGTCTGAAATTCATGAAACTTGGCATGCTATCATGGAGCGGCATCAACATGCCGTGGTAAATTTTTGTCCCATTTGGGGCAGGTTTGGGTATAAGCTTCTCACAAACAGCTTCTCACAACAAGCGTGATGGTTTCGGTAGGGAACGTGCCACCTTTGGGGACGAAAACGATATCCGTTGCCTCTTATTGCTTTCAAAATTTTTTCGAGTGTCAACATAGAACAGGAGTGTTGTGTTCAATTTTGGAATTTTTCGGGGTTCGTTTGGACATTTTTATACATTAACTGGGTTTTCCAGGCATTTTATGTGCATAATTCAAATTTGAACTACATGCACATTCTCCAGTGCATATAAACTGGTTGAAAAATCAAATATGTGTCCTTGGTTGCATGCTTAGGTCCCATGCAAGAAATGGGAATGAATTTCAAACACCCTGCCACTGTCACTCGGCCGCAAACATTGAGATACTGGTTTTTAAATTCTATAAATCCAAAACTGTCTGAAATTCATGAAACTTGGCATGCTATCATGGAGCGGCATCAACATGCCATGGTAAAAAATTTGTCCCCATTTGGGAAGGTTTGGGTATAAGGCTTCTCAGAACAAGGCGTGAATGGTTTCGGTAAGGGAAGTGCCACCTTTGGGGACGAAACAATATCCGTTACCTCTTATTGCTTTCAAAAATTTGAGTGTCAACATAAGATTTAAAGATGTTGTGTTCAATTTTGGAATTTTTTCAGGGTTTCGTTTGGACATTTTTATACATAAACTGTATTTTCCAGGCATTTTATGTGGCATAATTTCAAATTTGAACTACATTCACATTCTCCAGTGCATATAAACTGGGTTGAAAAAATCAAAATATGGTGTCCTTGGTTGCATGCTTAGGTCCCATGCAAGAAATGGGATGAATTTCAAACACCCTACCACCGTCACTTCGGGCAGCACATATTGAGATACTGGTATTTAAATTCTAGTAAATCCAAAACTCGTTTGAAATTCATGAAAACTTGGCATGCTATCATGGAGCGGCATCAACATGCCGTGGTAAATTTTTGTTTCCATTTGGGGCAGGTTTGGGTATAAGCTTCTCACAAACCAGCCGCTTCTCACAACAAGCGTGATGGTTTCGGTAGGGAACGTGTCACCTTTGGGGACGAAACAATATCCGTTGCCTCTTATTGCTTTCAAAAAATTTTGAGTGTCAACATAGAACGAAAAGAGTGTTGTGTTCAATTTTGGAATTTTTCGGGATTCGTTTGGACATTTTTATACATTAACTGGGTTTTCCAGTCATTTTATGTGCATAGTTCAAATTTGAACTACATGCACATTCTCCAGTGCATCTAAACTGGTTGAAAAAAAAATCAAATATGTGTCCTTGGTTGCATGCTTAGGTCCCATGCAAGAAATGGGAATGAATTTCAAACACCCTGCCACCGTCACTCGGCCACACATATTGAGATACCTGGTTTTTAAATTCTAGTAAATCCAAAACTCATATGAAATTCATGAAACTTGGCATGCTATCATGGAGCGGCATCAACATGCCGTGGTATTTTTTGTTCCATTTGGGGCAGGTTTGGGTATAAGCTTCTCACAAACCAGAGCTTCTCACAACAAGCGTGATGATTTCGATAGGGAACGTGTCACCTTTGGGGACGAAACATTATCCGTTGCCTCTGATTGCTTTCAAATTTTTTCGAGTGTCAACATAGAACAAAAAGGGTGTTGTGTTCAATTTTGTAATTTTTCGGGGTTTGTTTGGACATTTTTATACATTAACTGGGTTTTCCAGGCATTTTATGTGCATAATTCAAATTTGAACTACATGCACATTCTCCAATGCATATAAACTGGTTGAAAAATCAAATATGTGTCCTTGAGTGCATGCTTAGGTCCCATACAAGAAAAGGGAATGAATTTCAAACACCCTGCCATCGTCACTCGGCCGCAAACATTGAGATACTTGGTTTTTAAATTCTAGTAAATCCAAAACTCGTCTGAAATTCATGAAACTTGGCATGCTATCATGGAGGGGCATCAATATGCCGTGGTAAATTTTTTGTCCCATTTGGGGAAGGTTTGGGTATAAGCTTCTCACAAACCAGAGCTTCTCACAACAAGCGTGATGGTTGCGGTAGGGAACGTGCCACCTTTGGGGACGAAACAATATCCGTTGCCTCTTATTGCTTTCAAAAAATTTCGAGTGTCAACATAGAACGAAAAGAGTGTTGTGTTCAATTTTGGAATTTTTCGGGGTTCGTTTGGACATTTTTATACATTAACTGGGTTTTCCAGGCATTTTATGTGCATAATTCAAATTTGAACTACATGCACATTCTCCAGTGCATATAAACTGGTTGAAAAATCAAATATGTGTCCTTTGTTGCATGATTAGGTCCCATGCAAGAAATGGGAATGAATTTCAAACACCCTGCCACCGTCACTCGGCCACACATATTGAGATACCTGGTTTTTAAATTCTAGTAAATCCAAAACTCATTTGAAATTCATGAAACTTGGCATGCTATCATGGAGCGGCATCAACATGCCATGGTAAATTTTTTGTTCCATTTGGGGCAGGTTTCGGTATAAGCTTCTCACAAACCAACGCTTCTCACAACAAGCGTGATGGTTTCGGTAGGGAACGTGTCACCTTTGGGGACGAAACATTATCCGTTGCCTCTGATTGCTTTCAAATTTTTTCGAGTGTCAACATAGAACAAAAAGGGTGTTGTGTTGAATTTTGTAATTTTTCGGTGTTCGTTTGGACATTTTTATACATTAACTGGGTTTTCCAGGCATTTTATGTGCATAATTCAAATTTGAACTACATGCCCATTCTCCAGTGCATATAAACTGGTTGAAAAATCAAATATGTGTCCTTGGGTGCATGCTTAGGTCCCATGCAAGAAAAGGGAATGAATTTCAAACACCCTGCCATCATCACTTGGCCGCAAACATTGAGATACTTGGTTTTTAAATTCTAGTAAATCCAAAACTCGTCTGAAATTCATGAAACTTGGCATGCTATCATGGAGGGGCATCAATATGCCGTGATAAATTTTTTGTCCCATTTGGGGAAGGTTTGGGTATAAGCTTCTCACAAACCAGAGCTTCTCACAACAAGCGTGATGGTTTCGGTAGGGAACGTGCCACCTTTGGGGACGAAACAATATCCGTTGCCTCTTATTGCTTTCAAAACATTTCGAGTGTCAACATAGAACGAAAAGAGTGTTGTGTTCAATTTTGGAATTTTTCGGGGTTCGTTTGGACATTTTTATACATTAACTGGGTTTTCCAGGCATTTTATGTGCATAATTCAAATTTGAACTATATGCGCATTCTCCAGTGCATATAAACTGGTTGAAAAATCAAATATGTGTCCTTGGTTGCATGCTTAGGTCCCATGCATGAAATGGGAATGAATTTCAAACACCCTGCCACCATCACTTGGTCACAAAATTTGAGATATCTGGTTTTTAAATTCTAGTAAATCCAAAACTTGCCTGAAATTCATGAAACTTGGCATGCTATCATGGAGCGGCATCAACATGCCATGGTAAAAGTTTTGTCCCATTTGGGGCAGGTTTGGGTATAAGCTTCTCACAAACCAGAGCTTCTCACAACAAGCGTGATGATTTCGATAGGGAACGTGCCACCTTTGGGGATGAAACAATATCCGTTGCCTCTTATTGCTTTCAAAAAATTTCGAGTGTCGACATAGAACAACAAGAGTGTTGTGTTCAATTTTGGAATTTTTCGGGGTTCATTTGGACATTTTTATACATTAACTGGGTTTTCGAGGCATTTTATGTGCATAATTCAAATTTGAACTACATGCACATTCTCCAGTGCATATAAACTGGTTGGAAAATCAAATATGTGTCCTTGGGTGCATGCTTAGGTTCCATGCAAGAAATGGGTATGAATTTCAAACACCCTACCACCGTTACTCGGCCGCAAACATTGAGATACCTGGTTTTTAAATTCTAGTAAATCCAAAGATCATCTGAAATTCATGAAACTTGGCATGCTATCATGGAGCGGCATCAACATGCCATGGTAAAAAATTTGTCAGCTTCCCCAGGTTTAGTTCGGTTTCCCCAGTTTAATACGGTTTTTAAATATAAAACATTCATCACAAACATTTTAGTTAGAACACCCGTATGCAAACCGACAGCTTCCCCAGGAAGCCAAGGGAAAATGTGCCAAGCAGGATTTGTGCAGCTCTTGATCGCAAACATTTTAGGTAGAACACCCGTATGCAAAGCGAGAGCAGCGCAGGATTTGTGCATCCCTTCAACGCAAACGGTTGTTTTGGATGACCCGTGTGCAACCACGTACAAACAATTATTGTGTATGTTGCCATTTGTCAAACTGGAAAGATTTACATTTGTTGATCTAGTAACGTTGCCATTTGTCAATCCTTGTAACACTGTGATTTGTCAAAATATGCAGCTAGAAATCATTAGCACTATCTAATTTTTGCAACTAAAATTCAGTAATTAAGCATAGGTTTCATTCATAGATTAAGCAGTCATTCTTAATTTATACAAACAGTTCAACTCAATAGCTGAACCGACCAAACTCCCCCCCAACCGTTGCCAACCACGTACTGAAATAGCTAGTTCAACTATATATACTAGCTAATTTTAAGTACGTTGTACAGTTCGACCACACATCTATAGTCAGATGAACTGAACAAAATAGCCCCTAAATACTACTACCACGGAGGGGCTTTGTGGTACTTCCGGCAGCCTCTCCTCTGTCGAGCGTGCTCACCCCCTCAGTAAGAGGCAGAGGAGGAGCCTACCGACGAGCTGGACAAATGCAATACGGTGCCTACCGGTGTTGCACGTTCAGTGACGCTCGCCAGCTTGAACGCCCACTGCCGCTCCAAACGATCACTCTCGAAGTGGCCGGACTGCTCGTAGATCTCCTGATTCCTTGCCTCTGCGTTGGTGTGTGCTGTGGCCACGGCTGCGGTAAGGCTCTTTGTATGCTCGACGAGGCGCTCCTCCTCCTCCCGCAGGAACTCGATGTAGCGCGCAAGGTCGTTGACGCACGTGCGGGCCTCGACCTCTGCCTCCCGCCTTCGGGCTGCGACGGTGGATCGGGTGATAATCCCGGCGGTCGACGATGGGTTGGCGGCCACGGCGGCCGACGATGGGGTGGCAGCCACGACCACCACCTCCTGCCTTCGGGCCGTGGTGGCGGAGCGGGTGATGGCCACAGTGGCCAACAGTGGGGTGGCAGCCATTACGGCCACCTCCCGCCTTCGGGCCGCGGCGGTGGAGCAGGAGATGGCCCTGGCTTTCGACGGTGGTGTGGCGGCAACGGCGGCCGGCAATAGCTGCCGACGGGTAGCGGCGGCGGAGCATGTGGTGGGTGTTCCGCACACACCGAACAGGGACGCCACGCGCACTACAGTACGCCGGGGTCTGCGCCGCCGCCGTGGTGTAGCCTCCTAGCTGGAGCTATCCTCTGATGATGGCAAAGTGGCTGAGCGACCACGACAGACCTGTGCTATTGACGATTGTGGGAGAAGCAGACGAGATAAGCTACAGGGAGGGAGGGAGGAGAAAATGCGACGCAGGACTCGCCGGCCGTGAGGGTTTTTATAGCAGGCCGGTAAGCATTGCGATTTTGGTGGATTTCACCAAGTCGGGCGGGAAGCTTGCGCGGGAACCTGCGAGGTTGTGCGGGAATGAGCTCACCGACGATTCATTGGTGCCACCGTTTGGCCAAAAGAACACCCCGCGCGCTGCGCAAGCTTGCGCTGTAAGCCGTCTGCGGCAGCGGGGTGACAAGACGTGCGAGAGGACACGTTTAATAAAAAACATTTGTGATTTGATTACCTACTATACCCCATCCTTGTTTATAAGTAGGATTTAATTAATAAAATACGAATGCATGTCGCCAAAGATTGTATCGTTGGAGTCGTATTTGAACATAGTTTCCAGCTATACAATTTTTGTAACATGCATTAACACTGTTTTGGTTAAATTTAAGGTTATATACTAGCAAGCGTTTGCCCGCAACACACACGGCTTATGCATCACAAACAGCTCAAATGGATCAACTATATGCCATGTATCGCACACGCAACTCTAATCTAATTCGTGCTTGATGTCTCCGACACCGCTCGCACATTTCATCTTATTTTCCACGTATCACTGTGCCGTCCTCTGCTTGCATCCCTCGGCAAGCTCTGCTTGCCATTAGGCGCTGCAGCGCGCTGTGCTCATAGTTAGGCGCCGTGGCGTGCTCTGTCGCATCCGTTGGCGCGCTCTGCTCGCGTCCGTCGGCGCACTCGGCTTGTGGACAACTTTTCCTTGCGCGTTCAACTTCTATATGCATATATATACTAGCAAGATGCCCGTGCGTTGCACAGAACATCAAGATACATTTGTATGAGTAGTTTATCGTGTGAGAGAAAATGATGAACGAGAGAAGTCCTTATCTGCAAGTGTGGAGAGAGGTGCGGGTATCTTTTTGCAAAATTGTCATAGTTTGCTTTCTAACCGTCAGATATAGATCGGACGGTCTATATTAAACGATGGCAGGCACACCATCATCACCAACTCGGTCTTTTATAAGAGTAGAGATAGAGATGGTTGATCGCCATTGAGGCGACCGCAGAGTGCTCTGCTCGCGTCCCTCCGCGCGCGCTCTACTAGCGGTTGGGCGTGCGCACGATCACCTCGGGGGCCCCATATGCATGCGGTTGCGCCGCGCGCGTTGTCATGCGATGTTGTTATGTGCGGCACGATGGAGTTACACGCTGCAAATTAGAACTGCCATCAGGGCCTGCCAATATTCCTGGCTGTTCGGCTTCCCCTTTAATTCCCGCATCCATTATAACCTTAGTCTCTTCAACCTTTCGATCGCGCCCCACAACACAACAAGCACACCCACGACGACACATAGAGAGGGTATGTCCAGCGGTGCTCCAATGGAGTTCGGCGAGCATAGAGTGGAGACCCACGCGAGGAGACGGATCTCTCGGTGGTGTACACCATCGACCCGGCCGTGGTGGATGACTACATCAACAACATTGAGCAGTTGCTTGCTCGGGACAAGTACAAGGTGGTCGGCATCGACCTCCAGTACACTACCGGTCGTCCCAACATAGATCAGAAGGTTGTCGTCGTCTAGTTGTGCGTGGGCCATCATGTCCTCATCTACCACTATTGCATGGCCACATAGCCTTGCGACCGTTTCAACAGGTTTGTCAACAGCTTCGACTACAAGTTCACCACGGCGGGAACCACCGATGATGTAAACGCGCTCCGTGTTACGGGCTTGGCCTGCAAGAACCTTGTCGAAATACGTGACCACTACAGGGTCTAGGGCAGCACGAAGAAGGACTCCCTAGTTGAACTCGCCTCGGCCATCATCGACCCCTACTACGAAAAGATGAAGCAGGATGCCCAGAGAACAATACCGTATCCTGTCACAGGGCCTGGATTCGGCAACTAGATGAACCTCACCTCAGGTTCGCGGCCAAGAGCATGTACACATGCTACGAGATGCACAGGCAGATCGTTGACATGAGGAAGTGCCTCATTACCAAAATCGACGAGCCCGGATCGAGCCACAAGCAGAGCAAGCATCACAAGAAGTAGATGATGATCAGATGATCGCTTATGCTAGCTAATCATGCATGTAATATATAGTTTACTTTATTGTTGGTGTGTGGAAATATCATGTGTGTATTAGCCACCTATGTAATTATGCATGTAATAGTTTACTTCGGTGTGTGCAAATGCCATGGTTGTAGTAGCCACCTATGTAAGTGGATGTTTAATTTGGTTATATATATACATGTTGTTGTCCTGTATGCAATCCCATCACACAACACACACGTCTTGTTAAGTTGAACCATTTCTGTAATCTTGTGTCAACGCAAACAGTTCATCCGATTGAACCGCATGCCGTATATCACACACACCTTGATCTGGCTGACCGTTTCTTTTGTGTTGCCTAATCACAAACAGTTCATCCGAGTGAATCATATGTTGTATATCGCACACACCTTCATCTGGTTGCCCGTTTCTTTTGTTTTACCTAATCACAAATAGTTCATCTGAGTGAACCGTATGTTGTGTATCGCACATGCCTTCATCTGGCTGCCCGTTTCTTTTGTTCCTCCTCATCGCAAACAGTTAATTGAACTGAACCGTATGTCCTTCATCGCACATGCAACTAAAATCTGAACCGTGTTTGATGCATCCTCCATCGCAAACGTTTTGCACCTTTTATGACAGTTTTCATACACCACCGTTTGCGATTATTGCATCACACATAGTTTCTCGAAGGGTCTCTGATCATAGTGTCGCGCTAGCAGCATCCTGCAGTAGTGATAGGTGTATTCACCAAAGAGGACATAACCTTTTAATTGACTTGGAATGCCAGGTGTATTCACCAAAATTTCTGGGTTATCCTGCTTTGTAGAGTCTGCCACTCCGCCCAAGTAATCCTGGAATGACTCACCATACTCTTGACAGTCAATCTTATAAAGACCCTGAAGTTATCAAAGTTAAAACAACGATTGGTCATGTGAGGCCCGACTTACAAGGTTTGAATGAAGGATTAACTCAATGGTTGTGCGGCCCATGAAAGCACTTGAAATTTCAGCTTGGCGGCCTATGAAAGCCTTATTTTTTCCTGATTTGTTATTTTCTATGAACAATGTTTGGGTTCATATCTTTGTATCATATTGACATATGGTTTAAAATGATTTAGGCCATATAGCCTTAATCCTTTTGACTTCATATTTGATCATATTTGGGGTTTTGATAACTCAGCCTGGCTTTGGACAATAAGTCACCAGTTTGCTTTGATTGTGTACTTAGATGGATGCGCTCTAAGTCTTTGGGTTATTACCCTTGCTGCATCTGGCGTTGTAAGACGACAGAATGAACTGATTTCACAGGCCATGTAGCCTTGATTATATGACTCATCATTGAGCATATTTGGGTTTGATAACCCGCCTTGATAGCATACTTTAAGTCGCCAGGATATTTTGCCTTGAGCAATCAAAATGATGATATTTCATGACTCTGGGTTGATACTGGCCCCGAATTATAATTATCAAGGCATCACGATGGTACTAATCTACAATCGGCAATTTGAGCCAATTTTTCAGGTATGTTTTTAAATTGATTCGATGAATATGCGAGGTTTGATAACCCGCCCTGGCTTTTGACTTTAAATCATCAGTATGTTTAGGATTGAATGACATTAATACTAGTCTTTTCCATAATTGCATAAGACTATATTATGTTTGGGTTGTTACCCACCCTGGCTTTTGACGTGAAGTCACCAGGGCATATGTTGTTTAAACTCTGTGCAGGATTTGCAGAGCTATGACTTACATAAATGATTAAGTTCAAGCCCATTGAGGCAGTCCTGGACTAAGGGGTCCTCGGGCGTCCGACCTATTATCTATGGGCCGGACTGATGGGCTGTGAAAATATGAAGACCGAAGATTGTACCCGTGTCCGGATGGGACTCTCCTTGGCATGGAAGGCAGGCTTGGCGAACAAATATGAAGATTCCATCTTATGTAACTGACTCTATGTAACCCTGGATCCCCCCGGTGTCTATATAAACCAGAGGGTGTAGTCCGGAAAGGATATACTCAATACCTTAGTCACACAGGCTAGACTTCTAGGGTTTAGCCATTACGATCTCGTGGTAGATCAACTCTTGTAATACTCATATTCATCAATATCAATCAAGCAGGACGTAGGGTATTACCTCCATCAAGAGGGCCCGAACCTGGGTAAAACTTCGTGTCCCCTGTATCCTGTTACCATCAACCTTAGACGCACAGTTCCGGACCCCCTACCCGAGATCCGTCAGTTTTAACACCGACATTGGTGCTTTCATTGAGAGTTCCTCTGTGCTGTCGCTGAAAGGTTTGATGGCCCCTTCAGTCGTCAATAATGACGCTCTCTGCAGAGAAACTTTCCTCCCCAGGCAGATCTTCGTGTTCGGCGGCCAACTCGTTTGGCCATCTGGAGCAGATCGAAAGCTACGCCCCTGGCCATCAGGTCAGATTCGGGAGCTTGAACTACGTCGCGGACATCCATGGCGACTTGATCTTCGCCGGATTCGATTCCAGGGTGGCCGCTCCCGGTCACCCCGATGATGATGACCTAAATTTGTCATCGGGCCGGATCCAGGAGATCGCTCCTGTAACCGCTCTGGCCCTAGAGCTGGAGCAGGCCGCGCCATCCGAAGATGGAAGGATTAACCCCATCTCGGAGGCCACAGATTCCACGGCGTTGGAGCCGTACATGGACCTAGTCTCACACGAGGCCTATGCCACCCGAACGCCGGACTCATCTCCGGCCGCAGGTTCCGAACCGCGCGAGCCCGCGGACGCCGAGCTTGATCGATTATCGATCTTCAAATTCAGTGCCGCAGACATCTTCCAACACTCGCCTTTGGGCGATATGCTGAACTCATTAAAAAACCTGTCCTTGGCAGAGGACCCATAGCCGAACTATATCCGGCTCGAACTAGGGGCTGACGGTGGAGAATTTTACGTCCCACCCACCACCCACTTTATAGCCACGATCGAGGATTTAACCGACAAACTTGATTACGACTCCGAGGACATCGACGATATGGACTACGATGCCGGAGAAGAGGAGGCCCAGAACCCGCCGTTCACTGGACGCTGGACGACCACTTCCTCGTATGACGTATACATGGTGGATGCACCAAAGGAGCACAGCGGCGACGATAAGGAAGACCCAGTTGAGGATAAACCTTCCAAAATACAGTCAAAGCACCATCGTCAGCGGCGCCGCTCAAAGTCACTTCACAGTAAAGACAGCAACACCGGCACAGGAGAAGATGACACTTCGGAAGGTGCCGAAGACAATGAGCACCCCGTCGATAAAGCAAACAAACAAGATGAACGGGAGGATGAGCAGGTTAGCCCTGTTAAATAGGCCACGCATGAAGATTCGGAGGATGATAATTACCTTCCGCTCTCCGAAGATGAGGTGAGCCTCGGCACTGAAGATTTCATCGTGCCCGAGGAACCTCTTGAGCAGGAGCGCTTCAAGCGCCAGCTAATAGCCACGACAAGGAGCCTGAAAGAGAAGCAGCAGCAGCTTCAAGCTGACCAAGACCCGCTCAATGATAAATGGACTGATGTCCTAGCAGCCGAAGAATACGGCGTCAAGCGCCCAACCAAATGCTACCCAAAGCGCAAATTGCTACCTTAGTTCGACGAGGAGGCGCCGGAGTACATACCACCATCGCACAATACGGCCGATCGACCACCACGTGGTCGGGAAAAAACGGCAACTCATGCTGAACACCAGCCCGCCCACTCAGGTAGAGGTAAATTAGCCCATGGCCATACATATGACCTCTGGCAGGCACTGAACAATAAAGAAGGACACACCAGATCAATCTACGGATCGCGAGGACGCGCCTCGACACGCGACAACGACCATGTATTCGGACGTGAAAAACACAGTCATGGGCAGGCTGAACACCGCAGACGGACTCTATCAGAGCCGTGCCACGATATGACCCGATACAGAGGCCCCGCACATCCTCATTGCTTCACGGATGAGGTCCTGGATCACGAATTCCCAAAAGGACTCAAGCCCGTGAACATAGAATCATATGATGGAACCACAGACCCCGCGGTGTGGATCGAGGACTTCATTCTCCACATCCATATGGCCCGCGGAGATGACCTCCATGCCATAAAATACCTCCCTCTAAAACTCAAAGGGCCAGCTCGGCATTGGCTAAACAGTCTACCTGAAAATTGCATTGGCAGCTGGGAGGACTTGGAAGAGGCTTTCCTCGATAACTTCCAAGGTACATACGTTTGACCTCCAGACGCTGATGACTTAAGCCATATAGTTCAACAGCCCGGAGAGTCCGCCAAGAAATTCTGGGCAAGGTTCTTAACTAAAAAGAACCAAATTGTCGACTGTCCGGACGCCGAAGCCCTAGCAGCTTTCAAGCATAGCATCCGCGACGAATGGCTCGCTCGCCACCTTGGCCAAGAAAAGCCAAAATCCATGGCGGCCCTCACGGCACTCATGACCCGCTTTTGTGCGGGCGAGGACAGTTAGTTGGCCCGTAGCAAAAACAATGTGAGCGACGCCGGCACCCCGAAAGTTAAAAGCAACAAAGACAAGTCTCGGCGCAATAGATACAAGCGCCGAAACAACAGTGACAACACCGAGGATACGGCAGTCAACGCCGGATTCAGTGGCTCTAAGTCCGGTCAGCGCAAGAAGCCGTTCCAAAAGAACAATTCGGGCCCATCCATCTTGGACCGCATACTTGATCATCCATGCCAGATTCACGACACCCCCGACAAGCCTCCTAATCATACAAATAGAGCGTGTTGGGTTTTCAAACAGGCTGGCAAATTAAATGCCGAGAACAGGGAAAAGGGATCGCAAAGCGAGGATGATGACGAAGAGCCACGACAACCGAACACAGGGGGAAAGAAGAAGTTTCCCCCTCAAGTCAAAACGGTGAACATGATATATGCTACCCACATCCCCAAGAGGGAGCGCAAGCGTGCGCTCAGGGACTTCTACGCGATAGAGCTAGTCGCCCCAAAATTCAATCCATCGTCTTCATGCCCGATCACCCTTGATCGTCGGGATCACCCGACCAGCATCCGTCACGGAGGCTCGGCATCACTGGTCTTAGACCCAATAATTGATGGGTTCCACCTGACTCGTGTCCTCATGGACGGCGGTAGCAGCCTCAATCTGCTCTATCAGGATACAGTGCAAAAAATGGGCACTAACCCATCAAGGATCAAGCCTACAAAGACCACCTTTAAAGGAGTCATCCCAGGCGTAGAGGCCCGTTGTACGGGCTCAATCACATTAGAGGTTGTCTTCGGATCTCTGGACAACTTTCGAAGTGAGGAGTTAGTCTTCGATATCGTCCCATTCCGTAGCGGCTATCATGCACTGCTCGGACGAATTGCGTTTGCTTGATTCAATGCAGTGCCACACTATGCTTATCTCATGCTCAAGATGCCCGGCCCATGCGGCGTCATAACAGTCAATGGCAATATGGAACGCTCTCTTCATACAGAAGAGCACACAGCTGCCCTAGCAGCAGAAGTACAAAGCGGCCTTCTGAAGCAGAACCTTCATTCGGCTGCCGAGCCCCCGGACACCCTTAAGAGGTTCTGGACTACTCTGCAGCAGGAGAGATTGGCTCGTCAGGAGCTCAACTGGCAATCCAGCCTCAGTCTCAATCCCGATCAAGCGGTGGCCTGCGTGCCGCGCATACGTAACTACGCACTCAAAATTCCATGGGCATCGACGGAGGCATAGCTAGCTTGTGATCCACGGCACGGCTCAACCGACATCGGATACACATATACTTTTGCTGTTGCTTGTTTTATTTCAGATTTTAATCCCACAAACCCCATCGGGTGGTCTGGTTATCTGCCCTCTTGAAGGATAAACACACCAAGATGGCGAGGAGCGCAGACATACGGGGACTTTTTAGGTGATTCCGTTAATGATAACTCTACCTGTCTTCCAGGACCCACATGCAGCTCTTCCCTGGTTTCGACATGTTAAATAGCCTATTGCTTATTGCACTACTTGTATCAATGCGCCTTGACGTACTAATTACATTACAGTGAAAACAGTTTGTAGCTGGAGCGGTAGGTTCCCAGCCTTTTACCTTTACATCTTTTCTGTTTTCTTTCTCTCTTTGCTTTATTTTTTCAGTTTCCCCGTGGATAACCCCATCAACTAGCACCCGTACACTTTGGTACGTTTTGATGTTTGCCAGGGGCTTTACATCACCCCACATTACGACAACAAAAGTCCGAACACTTCTTATAAGTATAGTTTGGTACCCTGAATTTAGCATTATATGCATTGGCTCCGAATCATGTCTTTGGTCAATAGTTGGGTTGCCCGGCTCCTATGCTTGCTACCCTATGTTCCGCGACATCGGCTAGGGTAGTAAAGGGAGAACTACTGCGATTGTGCCCTGGTCTAAACCGGATGAGCACCTCAGTAGAGAAAGCCGAAAACTGACCGTCATGATGCGGCGAGAGCCGGTCAGCTGTTCGGAGGTCTCAAATCGTTGGAGGTTTTTCCGCATTTCGCGAAGGATCGTACTTATCGATTAGACACTGACATCACTCTGGTTCATATACCAGCGGCTGCGCCTATGTTTTATTATAAAATTCCTATGGCTAAGTGAGGGCGTTCAAGCCGTATAGTCTGGTTGCCTGGTTCGTATAACACGGCCGCACAGGAGGATACAATCAAAACATAAATTATATCACAAAGTGGATTTGTTGTCATCATACAAGACAAAATACGAGTGTATTCATTCGAAAATAATGTCCTGCCCACACTGCGTGGCTACAATACGAGACCCCTCTAGGACATCCTCAAAATAGCGCTCGGGTGTACAGTGCTCCTTGCCCTTCGGCGGCCCCTTGGTCAGCTCGACGGCGTCCATCTTCGCCCACCACATCTTGCAACGAGCAAAGGCCATCCGGGCACCTTCAACGCAGACCGACCGCTTTACGACCTCAAGCCGCGGGCAGGCACTAACAAGCCGCCTCACCAGCCCGAAGTAGCTGCTGGGTACCGGCACGGCAGGCCATAGCCGGACTATCAGGTCCCTCATGGCCAGCTCGACCGCCTTGTGTAGCTCGACCAACTGTTTCAGCTGGTCGCTGAAGGATAACGGATGTTCTGGTCCAAGATATTGACACCAGAACAGCTTCTCCGTTGAACTCCCTTCCTCGGCTCGATAGAATTCAGCAGCATCGGATACACTGCGCGGCAAATCCGTAAACGGCCCTGTAGAGCACCAAATTCGGGTAAGTAAAAGGAGTGTTTCCTTCAGAGACTTGTTTTGCATAATGAAAGCCTTACCCGCCGCAATCTTCTTAGCCGCCTAGAGTTCCTGAAGGGCGCTCTAGGCCTCGGCTCGAGCCTCTTGTGCGCTCTGGCGGGCCTTCGCAAGTTCAGACGCCTACGTCTTAGAATCACGCTCCAGGGACTCGTACTTCTTAATGGCATCCTGAAGCTCTTGCAGAAACTCGCAGACCTGGGCCTCGTGCTTTTCGCATACAGCGTGTTCCTTGGACGCTTTGTCCTCGGCCTCGGCTAATGCCTTCTTGAGGGCCGCCACCTCGGTCGTGGCCCCTAGCATAGTCCATGACACTTTAGTCAGCACGAAGTATTCATCCTTCCTAACATACACGCACAGGTTACTGCATACCTTGGCTGTCCTCCGGCTTCTTCTTCACAAGGCTGAGCTCCACCTCGGCCCACTCCAGGCTCTGCTTCAGTTCGGAGACCTCCGCAGTATGAGCGGCAGCAGCTAGCAGCGACGCCTGCTTATTTACATAGACATCATATGTTAGACTCCTGCGAAAATTGTCTTGATCCTCTCTTCGGCTTTTCTTTCCGAACACTGAACAAAGCATCAGGGGCTACTATCTACGCTGTGATATTCTTTCTACAATTACCTCAAAGCCTGTTAAAAGGCTAGTGCAGGCTTCGGTCAGCCCACTTTTGGCAGACTGAACCTTTTTGATCACCGTACCCATGAGGACACGGTGTTCATCTACAATGGAAGCACTTTGCAGTGCTTCCAGCAGATCATCCGGCGCCTCCGGTTGGATGAAGGCCACCAGCGGAAAAGGCACACACCCCCTTTCAGGGAAGGCCGTTCGCCGAACTCCGGAGCCGTATAGGTCTCCGCAATGATATCCGGCTGAGGGCCGAATGGAACTCGGTCCCCACCATCAGTCCCCATGGGGATTTCTTCCCCCGTGTGTCCGGCGGCCGTGGAGTCATCCTTGGACGCCGCCCTGACGATCTCCGTAGCCTCCCCTTGGTCGGGAAAGACCCTTTGGGACACCACCTCTTCATCGCCTTTGGGCGAGGCAGAGTGAGCAGGTGGCGCGGGCATGCTAGCCATCTCCTTCGAGTCTAGCGATCCCTCTGTCGAGGATTGTGGAGAACTATCGCGGTCCGGACTGCAATAGCATAAATTAAACATATTAACATGGCAAAGGGGAAGGGCCATACATCTGGACGAGCATAAGGTCTTTGGTACTCACGGAGCGGCCTGAGGCTTGGTCCGGGGCATTCGCTATGGACTACTATCGACATCCCACGTGGAGTTATCCGCGAGAGAGCCCTTCCCCCTCTTGGGTGCCTTCACCTCCAGGTTCATGGAGGCCACCCTTTTCTTCCTCCCCCTCAGGGGGGAGTTGTCTTCTTCCTCCTCCTTGTCGTCATCTTCAGCGACCGAAGGGTCAGTCCCGTCTTCAGACGATAGGTCTGAAGTATCCCTTCGCCGAAGGCCACTCTTGGTCCCCTTGGCCACCTTCTTGGTCTTCTTCTCTGGCACTTCATAAGGCGCCGGGAACAACATCTTCGTCAGGAGTGGGGTCTCTTTCTCTTCGGGTAGCGGGGCTGGACAGTCAATCCGCCTCGCTATGTCGGTCCAGGCATAAGGAAAAAATTGATAGGAGAGCTTAGACTTCTTTCTCACAATGAGCTAGTAAAGATTATGCCTTGAGAGCGTGAAAGAACTTACCGAATTAGCTTGGTGCTTCGAGCTAAGCCCACGATCCTCGGTTGTAAGCGGTGGCGTCTCGCCGGCCTTGAAAAGCACTTTCCAGATATCCTCGTGCGTTGTGCCGAAGAGCTCTAGTAGCGTCTGGTGCTTGGCTGGATCAAATTCCCACAAATACCAAGTCCGGCGTTGGCACGAGAGGATCCGGCGGATGAGCATAACCTGGATCACATTGACAAGCTTGATCCTCTTGGATATCATGTTCTGGACACATGTCTGGAGCCATGTCAGCTCACCTGGAGAACTCCAGGTTAGGCCCTTCTCTTGCCAAGAGGTGAGCCGCATCGGAGCTCCGGATCGGAATTCGTGGGCCGCCGTCCAGTTGGTGTCGTGCGGCTCGGTGATGTAGAACCACCCCGACTGCCACCCCTTCACCGTTTCCACGAAAGAACCTTCGAGCTAGGTGATGTTGGGCATCCTACCCAACATAGCTCCTCCGCACTCTGCCTGTTGACCGCTCACCATCTTCGACTTCACATTGAAGGTCTTCAGCCATAGGCCGAAATGAGGTGGGATGCGGAGAAAGGCCTCGCACACGACTATAAATGCCGAGATGTTGAGGATAAAGTTGGGGGCTAGATCATGGAAATCTAGCCCATAATAAAACATCAGTCCGCGGATGAACGGGTGGAGAGGGAATCCCAACCCGCGGACAAAAATGCATAAGGAACACCACTCTCTCATGAGGCTCGGGGGTGGGGACGATCTGTCCCTTGGCCGGAAGTCGGTAAACGATCTCCTTGGCCAGGTATCCGGCCTCTCGGAGCTCCTCTATATTTTTCCTCTTAACGGAGGAGGCCATACACTTGCCGCCGGCTCCGGATCCGGACATGGTTGGGTGTTTGTTTGAATGGGAATGAATGAGGACTTGGGCGTTGGAGCTCAAGAACGGAGAGGCAGGAAGAAAGCGTGGGAGAAGAAAGGGGAATCTTATCTCCTTATAAGGGCGGAGAATATCGAACGCCCCCCCATTCTCCTTAAAATTCGCTCGCTCCCAAGGGTTGTGTAAACGGTGCGGTTGGGTTACCCACGCCCGTATTGATGATAATCCCATAATAAGGGGACATGATCTCTGATTTGACAAGACGTGCCAATGACAACCACGTCTCGAAACGTGGGGCGGAAAATGGTTCGAAATTATGACCAGACAGGCGTGATGTCGCATTACTAAAGTTGTCAGCAAATTGGACTTGTGTGTTATTATATTCTCTCTGCGATTGTGTGCGGTGTGTGTTACAGGTCCGAACACGATCAATTCGTCTGGAGACTATTCAGGAGTTTGGAAGGAGGAACCCACCTTGCAATGCCGAAGACATCACTACGCGCCGGATACCTTGTCATTGAAGCCATGTTCAGGGGCTACTGAGGGAGTCCTGGACTAAGGGGTCCTCGGGCGTCCGGCCTGTTATCTATGGGCCGGACTGATGGGCTGTGAAGATATGAAGACCGAAGACTATACCCGTGTCCGGATGGGACTCTCCTTGGCATGGAAGGCAAGCTTGGTGAACAACTATGAAGATTCCATCTTATGTAACCGACTCTATGTAACCCTAGATCCCCCTGGTGTCTATATAAACCGGAGGGTGTAGTCCGGAAAGGATATACTCAAGACCTTAGTCATACAGGCTAGACTTCTAGGGTTTAGCCATTACGATCTCGTGGTAGATCAACTCTTGTAATATTCGTATTCATCAATATCAATCAAGCAAGACGTTGGGTATTACCTCCATCAAGAGGGCCCGAACCTGGGTAAAACTTCGTGTCCCCTATCTCCTGTTACCATCAACCTTAGACGCGTAGTTCGGGACCCCCTACCCGAGATCCGCCGGTTTTGACACCGACACCCATCATCAAAAATTGAAATTGGTGTTTCAAAAGGGTTATCAATTATTGATTTTCACAAAGGCTGTAAGCCGCCGGGTTGCAAAAATCCCGGAGTACAATGGATGTGCATTAAGTCACCATCGGCCAAGGGCCACTGAGTATTTAAACTCCGAATTTACTTGTCAACCGATAGGGTATTCAAATCTTTAATAGCCAAACTTGGCTAGATTGTCATGATGATATTGAATGACTGAGGTTTTCATACCGGATTATATTATTCAAATCTTGAATAGCCAACATGGCTGGATTTTTATTATGGTTATCAATAACCAATATTATGATTGAGGTTTTCAAAGTCGCTTCAGCGCAATGGCTATTATTTTATCAATGGATATGCTTTATTCTACAATGGAAGGAATAGTCCCGAGTCGATGCAGGCTTACGACCTGGCACTTGGGGGCTACATTATTCAAGTTGAGATTACATCATATATGCAAGTCCCATGTCACTACGAGCATGCACCATGGCACTTGGGGGCTAATGTAAAGTCATTTTTTGCTCCCCTTATTGAAGACCTGACTCATCACATTGTAATGAGCCGGCCCTTGGGGGCTACTAATTGCTCCTGTCAAAAATTCAAAGTACATAAGCTTTAAACCATTATATTGAAGGGTCCATTGCTCAGTTGGTAGAGCACAAGACTCGTAACCTTGTGGTCGTGGGTTCAAGCCCTAATGGAGGCTACATCATATGATGCTATTTTCAATAATCATATCTGCAAAGCCCCTCCTCATTATTGCATAATGACCCGACCCTTGGGGGCTACATTGTTTGAAGTTTTTATGAGCATATGGCAATTACAAGTCCCAGGTTCCTGCAAGCATGACAACCCGGTACTTGGGGGCTACATATGTGGAATATTCAGTTTTGAATAGTGACTGAGATGAACAACTTGGATTTCTTCAAGGTTGCAACATTTATATTGAAGCAAGTCTTAAGCTGTTACTATGCTCCCTTCTTAAGACTTGGGGGCTATAGGTGATATGAATATAATGGAGGAACATCTTCAAGTTTTGAGTTCTTTGAAACAAACCAGGTATCATATTCTCAGTTTTGGCTTGGATAGCTCAGGAGAGTCAATTACATGACCCGACATCATTTGTTTATAACCCGACAATTTTGGCAATCATAAACCGGCAAGTTCTACATTTTCAAGCCGGCTGAAAATCAGATGAGTATTTCAAGACCAATATTTTTTGTTAAGCATTGGGAGGTGAATCAAATGAATTATTCTTCACAATATTTTTCTATGAGAAACCAATGTGAGCAAATTGATTACGAGGCTGGCCTATTGACTCGCACTTTCCAGAAGAAGGAAATGACAAGGACTTAAGGATGATTAGGTGCCGGCTTACAAGAATTTTTAACCCAGAGCACAACCTGTCAAATTTGTTCTTGTGTTTATTTTGCAGGATCAGTTTAACATGGATAAACCCAAATTAAACGGGGGGCTAATGTCGGGGATATACTCCGTGGTATGACCCGGCCGGAGTTATGACCCAGCTGGGACTTGGCATTTCATTGGTAAACCGCCCGAGGACTGACAACTCACTGATGACCCGGCCGAGCCTGGTGACCCATTGGTGAGCCGACAGACAGTGGTAAGCCGACAGACTATAGCGACCCGACCTCAGACCGTCAAGTCTCTGTGCTTTAGTGTCATCCCTAGATCGGTATTGCTAACACAAAAAATACTCGAGGATTTACATTGAATATCTCAAGAGAGAACTTGTTACAATAATATGGCTAAAGGCCATCTAAATAAGATAACGACGGAAGCTTCGAAGGTAGAAGAGTCCATCCTACTCCATGGCAAAACTAAGTGCATGACAACGACCTAGCGCACCTTACTCTTCGTCTGAAAACTCTACAACATCATACGTTGCAGCCTGTGTAGGTCAGCACATGGAATATGCTAGAAAAATAACACTATAGAGCAATGAACAAATAACAGCTATCACTACATGCATATATGGCTGGTGGAGGTTCTATGGTTATCATTTTCATAAAGCTACTTTTTCCCAACAACAATGTAATATATTTTATTTGACTACAAAGTTGGTTGAAAAACATTGAAAAGGTAACCCCAACTCAAACCCAATTAAAAAAAGTTAACAACCCAACAAATTAATTAAGTAAAGTGATGATATCAACATAATAATTCAAGTACGAGATAATCAACATGTCCATAACCGGGGACACGGCTAACCATGATTAGTTTGTACACTCTGCAGAGGTTTGCGCACTTTTCCCCACAAGACTCGATCTCCTCCGTTTTATTTCTCGCACTGCATGATGTTTGAGACACGGATGACCGAGACACAGTCTTTCAGAAGTGTTAGCTTGTTACGACGGGTAGACAGTACCACCTACATCCCCTACATCTGCTAGTCTACCACTGTAAGAGGTCACACAACATACTCAACTATGCCAGAGCCCATAATGGCTTGTGAATGCACACGGAAGTTTCCAGCATGAATAACATAATGATCCCTTTGAGCCTAGGTGGTGAACCATAGGATGATCACACGGATTCCCTGGGATCTCGTTGGACAACACTGGGTTCCCTAGGTGCCCAGAAACCAATCCACCCAGATGAGTATTCAAGTAGCCACCTTAAGTTAAACCTTAGTTAACTATAATCTCTAACATCTTGCATGAATTCTCTCAAACCAAACCACGTCTACGAGCATAGCAATATAAGCATACGTAGTTAAACACCCAGGGTTTGATATAAGCCAATAGGTGCTACCTCATCAACTACTTCCCAAATACCCACATGTTATCAGTCCTACTCATGCAATTTTTGGAGGGTTGAAACTAATGCATAAAAACTGGGTAATAAGGGATATGATCAAAGTGTTACTTGCCTAGCTGACGTTCGGTAAACCCTAGTGATTCGTAGTAGCAAGCCTCGCACTTCGGAAACTCTATCGTGAACAAACAATAGCATACATAAGCACTCAAGAATAAGATGCAAAATTAAAACCAAGAGAAAAGATCTGAACTGAAAGTCCAAGTGAAGAGCTTCGATTTGCAAAAAAGAATTAATCGAATCAGAGCTATGAAACTCAACCTACGATCAAAAGAAGTTCGAATTCAAATCTGCTTGAAACAAAATTTTATAAATTGTCAAAACCATGTTCAAGTTGATTATCCAGAAAGAGGCGAACAAGATGAAGATTTTGGCTTTGGTTTCACTGGATTTGGACAAACGAGTAAAAAGTAACGAGGGTTTGAAGATCAGGGACTAATCTGTAAGAAAAGTATTCACAGATAGGTCCCTAGTCAAAAAATAAAATTCTAACGAACAAACGTTCGCTAACAGAGACTAATGAATGAAAACCCTTCGTTAAAACAATCTAACCTGTGAACATTTACTAATTAGACAAAACGAAAAACCGATCTAAAAAAATAAACCGAAAAACCGAACGGTTTTATACCGTTTAACCAGAGAAAACCGGCGTCGGGATTCCGGCGAGCGGCGGTGAGATCCGGCGGCCTCGGTGGCGGGGCGACGGCGAGGCGGTGGTGCAGCGTGGGGAGGCGGTGGCGTGCGCGGGCGACGGTAGCGGCTAGCGGCAGCGGCGGCAAACAGCGGCGCGGCGCGGCTCAGCTCGGCGGCGGGGCTCGACGGTGGCGGTGGTGAGGAGAACCGGGGGGTGCGCTTATAAGGGGGGGGGGGGGGTGTCCGACTTGTGGGAGGGGCAAGCGGGGCGGTAGCGGAGACCGACCCACACTCCTTGCCGGAGTCCGGTGTCCGCACGGAGATGAGGGCGACGCGCTGCTGGGCCGTGGCCCGGCTCGGCTGGGCCGGCCTAGGAAACTTTTTTCAATAAATTTTGCCGCGAAAAAATCCTAATAAAATAAAAAAAATCTAAAAATACGAGAAACAATTTTCACCGTCCAAACTAAATATTTAGGACAAGATGAACATTTTTTTGGACTAAAATGCAATTTTCAAAAATGCATATTTTTCCCTAATTCAAATAAAATAGCAAATAAAATACAAATAACATATTAATTTGATTTTAAAATTTCTTCTCCAATATTTCTCCTCTGTGTTGAAGAAGTCATTTTATCTTCTCTCATTTATTTTTGTTATTGGAAATAATTGGAGAGAAAAATATTTAAATCAAATTGATCCTCTTTTCAAATTTGAAAAAAAATCAAATATGAAAATTTAGTGAAACCTCCAACTCTCTCCTTGGGTCCTTGAGTTGCTTAAGATTTCTAGGATCACAATCAAATGCAATTAAAATTATGATATGCATATGATGATCTATGTATAACACCCAAATTGAAAATTGAGATGTTACAACCTACCCCCTTAAGATGAATCTCGCCCTCGAGATTCGGGTTGGCTAGAAAATAGGTGTGGGTGGTATTACCGTAGGTCTTCTTCTCGCTCCCAGGTGGCTTCCTCCTCGGTATGGTGGCTCCACTGAACTTTGCAAAACTTGATAACCTTGCTGCGTGTAACTCGGCTGGCAAACTCGAGAATATTGATGGGTTTCTCCTCGTAAGTTAGGTCACTCTCCAACTGAATTGCTTCCAGGGTCATTAGGCACATAAATACGATCTTCAAACCATAAAGTTTTGTTCTCATCCTCACGAAAACCTTTGGCCTTTCCTTTGCTCATCTTCTCCTTTATCTCAGCAATGTCCTTATCATCCTTCTGGGCTTCTTGAATCTTTCCCAATAATGTAGAATGAACCTCCATTGCTGCAACAAAACCTCTTGGAACTATCTCCAAACGAATTTCCTTGAGATCGTCGGCTAACTCCTATGGTAATCCTCCGGTTACAAGGGTATTGACATAACTCTTGCGGCTCAAAGCGTCTGCTACGACATTGGCCTTTCCTGGATGATAATGTAGTTTCATATCATAATCCTTTATGAGCTCCAACCATCTCCTTTGACGAAGATTCAACTCCTTCTGCGTGAAAATGTACTTCAAACTCTTGTGATCCGTGTATACATCACAACAGTTACCAATAAGAAAATGTCTCCAGGTCTTGAGCGCATGCACTACGGCTGCTAACTCCAAATCATGCGTGGCATAATTCAAATCATGAGGTTGAAGCTCTCGTGAGGCATATGAAACAACTCTTCCGTCTTGCATAAGTACACCTCCAAGTCCCAGGCGAGAAGCGTCGCAATACACTTGGAAATCCTTGCGTATATCTGAAAGAATTAGCATTGGGGCTGTAACTAAACGTTTATTCAACTCCTGAAAACTGGCCTCACATTCTTTGGTCCATTTGAACTTGGTTTCCTTCTTCAACAACTCTGTCATGGGCTTCGCAATCTTGGTAAATTTCTCAATGAACCTCCTATAATATCCTGCGAGTCCAAGAAAATTGCGGATCTCGCCAACTGAGGTGGGTGCCAACCACTCAGTGACAGACTGAACCTTGGTAGGGTCAACAACTATACCTTCTCCTGATATAACATGTCCAAGAAATCCAACTTCCTTCAACCAAAACTCATATTTGTTGAACTTGGCGTATAGCCGATGTTCCCTGAGCTTCTCGAGAACTAAGCGCAAATGTTCCTTGTGTTCCTCTTCATTCTTCGAGTACACCAATATGTCATCAATGAACACCACAACCAACTTATCCAAGAACTCCATGAACACCTTATTCATCATACTCATAAAATAGGCAGGGGCATTAGTCAATCCAAAAGACATGACCATGTACTCATATAGCCCATACCTTGTGGTAAAAGCTATTTTCGGTATATCCTGTTCTCGGATCTTCAGCTGGTGGTATCCTGATCGAAGATCGATCTTGGAGAATACTTTAGCTCCCTGTAGCTAGTCAAACAAATCATTGATCATCGGTAGTGGGTACTTGTTTTTGATCGTCACTTCATTCAATGCACGATAATCAACAAACATTCTCAAAGATCCATCCTTCTTCTCAACTAAGAGCACTAGGGCTCCCCACGGTGATGAACTTGGTCGAATATAACCTTTCTCCAATAAATCCTTAATCCGCTTCTTAATTTCCTCCAGATCATTCACGGGCATCTGATACGGTCTCTTCGATATTGGTCCGGTGCCTGGCAACAACTCTATCAAAAATTCTATATCTCAATCTGGTGGCATGCCTGGTAATTCCTCTGAAAATACATCAGGATAATCCTTCACAACAAGCACTTCTTCCTGAACAACTCCTGAGAGGGAATTTACTTGGGTCCTCCTTGGCGCATGCCGAGATACATACTTGATCCTCTTTCCCTCAGGGGTGGTGAGTAAAATTAACTTACTAGCACAGTCGATGTTTCCTCCATACTTCGATAGCCAATCCATGCCTAGTATTATATCCAATCCTTGTGACTCCAAAATTATTAGATCTGAGGGGAAAACATGGCTACCAATGGCTAAGGGTAACCGATCACACCATCGGTTGGCCATATACTCTACTCCTGGCGAGCTTACTAGCATGGGTGACCTAAGGGCTAATGTTGGCAATTTAAACTTGTCCAAAAATTCTCTTGATATGTATGAATGCGATGCATCGGTGTCAAAAAGAATTAGAGCAGTAAATGACTTAATAAAAAACTTAACAATCACTACGTTAGGCTGCTCTTCAACTTCCTCCACGTTGATGTGGTTCACCTGACCTCTAGTAAATGGATTGGGCTTCTTTCCAGAGCTTCCATTTCCATTGCCATTCTTCAGCTCTGAAGAATCATTGGCGTAGTGTCCAGTCTTCCCGCACTTGTAACAGGTGACATGACTTAGGTCCTTCTTAGCGGGTGTTGCTAGGTTGGAATGGTTCTGATTGTTGCTCCCTCAATTCCCATTTCCATTCTTAGGACCGCTTTGGTTATGCGAACTTCCTCCATTGTGAGTGTGGCCTCCATGGTTATGATGGGTATGTCCTCCCAAGTTTGGGGTAAAGCGAGGCTTCTGCTGAGCTCCAGAATTGTACTTCCCCTGTCCATACTTCCTTTTGCGGCTTTCTATCTGCTGTTGCTTGCCTTCTATCATAAGAGCCCTGTCTACCAACTCCTGGTAGTTAGTGAATGTTGCCACCATCAACAGCATACTCAGCTCATCATTCAACCCTTCCATAAACTTCTCCTACTTCGCGGCATTTGTGGCCACATCATCTAGGGCATAACGAGCTAACTTACTAAACTCATCCACGTACTGTGCCACAGTACGATTTCCCTGGCATAAGTTGCGAAACTCATGCTTCTTCATAGTCATAGCTCCAGTTGAGACATGTGCTGTGCGGAAAGCTTGCTGAAACTGATCCCAAGTGACATTGGCCACGGGGAAAGTGGCAGTGTAGTTCTCCCACCATGAGGCTGCGGGTCCATCCAGTTGGTGTGCAGCAAAGCGCACCTTCTCAGCATCTATGCAACCTGCGGTGGTCAGCTCCCTTCCAATCTTGTGGAGCCAGTCATCAATAACAATCGGTCGGTGCTACTAGAGAACACCGACGGATTCAACCTCAGAAAACGGGCTAAGTTGTCCACCGGAGGTGGTCACGATGGATTGTTGTTGTTGTTGTTGTTGCCTTGGTTCTGGACTACCAACTGCATCAAGGCATTCTGTTGTTGGATCAACTGAGTGAGCTCCGGTGGGAAGACAAATCCGGGGTCACATCTCGGAGGCATCTGGTAGGTTTAGAGGGGTGAGAACAAAATAGAGTGAGGTCTAAGGAGAAATTCACTACCCATATGCACAAGAGACAAACACATTCATTTCACACCATTCAATTCAAACAAGATCATACAATCAATCTAAGCTACCATTACAAAATGCTCGGACTATTACTATATACATGGGGGAATACTAATGGTAATGTGGTGGTCGACTAGAAATTTTGATCGGTGGAAGACTCCATGATATCTGCTCTAGCTTTGTCTTCATAATCATCATCACTATCGGGGTCTGAGTCGGTGTCGTCGATTATGATGTAGTCTTCAGGATGATTGTCCTCTTCTGGCGCAGGATCTCCCATGAATATTCCTAGCCTCTTCTTCATGTCTTCATTCTTCTCTAGTAGTATAGCAATTTCCTCTTCATATCCATTGCGTGTAGACTTGAGTTCCTCTTCTAGATCCATGTTCTTGGTCATCACCTTCTTCATGTCTATCATACTGGCGCACAACTGGTTCTCCTGATGACGAATGTGTTGGTTTAACTCCTGGATGTAGGCTGCAATGGACTTATCCCTCCTGGTGCAAATCATCTCCCATTGCTCATCTCTGCGTCCACATATCTGGTAGATGGTGTCCTTAAGATCCTTGTTGTATACCTCACCGATGCGTCCCATGGCGATGTGGACGGCCATGCTCTTTCCTAGACTCCAGGTTGGTGCATCAAAGCAAAACTCGATGGGCTCAGTAACTGGTGTGAATGTCCTTCCTGGAACATGTACTCGTATCATCCAACGCTCTTCTTCAGGTAGAGTGGCGGTGTAGGTCCCGGTTGAGTAAACTTGTTCCTTGGGTCCGCCATCTATAGAGTAGAAAATGGAGAAGAGTCAGAAATGAGTAGAGAAGAGTATCTTGTGGCTTGTCCTAGTGGTCGTGTCCTACAGTCAGCATCTGCTCTGATACCATCTTATAGCGACCCGACCTTAGACGGTCAAGTCTCTGTGCTTTAGTGTCATCCCTAGATCGGTATTGCTGACACACACAGTACTCGAGGATTTATAACAGAGTTCAATCACACACTTATTACATCAAATATCTCAAGAGATAACTTGTTACAATAATATGGCCGAAGGCCATCTAAATAAGATAACAACAGAAGCTTTGAAGGTAGAAGAGTCCATCCAACTCCGCGGCAAAACTGAGTGCATGACAACGACCTAGCGCACCTTACTCTTCATCTGAAAACTCTGCAACATAATACGTTGCAGCTTGTATAGGTCAGCACATGGAACATGCTGGCAAAATAACACTATAGAGCAATGAACAAATAACAGCTATCACTACATGCATATATGGTTGGTGGAGGCTCTATGGTTATCATTTTCATAAAGCTAGTTTTTCCCTACAACAGTGGAATTTATTTTATTTAACTACAAAGTTGGTTGGAAAACATTGAGAAGGTAACCCCAACTCAATCCCAATTATAAAGTTAACAACCCAACAAATTAATTAAGTAAAGTGATGGGATCAACATAATAATTCAAGTACCAGATACTCAAGATGTCCATAACCGGGGACACGGCCAACCATGATTAGTTTGCACACTCTGCAGAGGTTCGCACACTTTTCCCCACAAGACTCGATCTCCTCCATTTTATTTCTCGCACTGCATGATGTTTGAGAAATGGATGACTGAGACACAGTCTTTCAGAAGTGTTAGCTCGTTACGACGGGTAGACAGTACCACCTACATCCCCTACATATGCTAGTCTACCACTGTAAGAGGTCACACAACATACTCAACTATGCCAGAGCCCATAATGGCTTGTGTCTGCACACGGAAGTTTCCAGCATGAATAACATAATGATCCCTTTGAGCCTGGGTGGCGAACCATAGGATGATCACACAGATTCCCCGGGATCTCCTTGGACAACACTGGGTTCCCCAGGTGCCCACAAACTAATCCACCTAGATGTGTATTAAAGTAGCCACCTTAAGTTAAACCTTAGTTAACAATAATCTCTCACATCTTGCATGAATTCTCTCAAACCAAACCACGTCTACGAGCATAGCATAGCAGTATAAGCATATGTAGTTAAACACCCAGGGTTTGATATAAGACAATAGGTGCTACCTCATCAACTATTTACCAAATACCCACATGTTATTATTTCTACTCATGCAATGTTTGGAGGGTTGAAACTAATGCATAAAAATGAGTAATAAGGATATGACCAAAGTGTTACTTGCCTTGCTAACGTTCGGAAAACCCTAGTGATTCGTAGTAGCAAGCCTCGCACTCCGGAAACTCTATCATGAACAAACAATAGCATACATAAGCACTCAAGCATAAGATGCAAAAGTTAAACCAAGAGAAAAGAACTGAACTAAAAGTCCAAGTGAAGAGCTTCGATTTGCAAAAACAATCAATCGAATTGGAGCTACGAAACTCAAACTACGATCAAAAAAAGTTTGAATACAAATCTGCTTGAAACGAAATTTTAAATTGTCAAAACCATGTTCAAGTTGATTATCTGGAAAGAGGCGAACAAGACAAAGACTTTGGCGTTGGTTTCACTGGATTTGGACAAACGAGTAAAGAGTAACGAGGGTTTGAAGATCAGCGACTAATCTGTAAGAAAAGTATTCGCGGATAGGTCCCTGGCCAAAAAATAAAATTAAAAAGAAAATTCTAACGAACGAACGTTCACTAATAGAGGCTAAAAGGACGAAAAGCTTTCGTTAAAACAATCTAACCGGAGAATGTTTACTAATTAGACAAAACGAAAAACCGATCTAAACTAAATCGATCTAAAAAAATAAACCAAAAAAACGAACGGTTTTATACCGTTTAACAGGAGAAAACCGGCGGCGGGATTCCGACGAGCGGTGGCAAGATCTGACGGCTTCGGTGGCGGGGCGACAACGGCGAGGCGACGACGAGGCGGTGGTGCGGCGCGGGCGATGGCTGCGGCTAGCACAGCGGCAGCACGACGCGGCTCGGCTCGGCGGTGGCAGTGGTGAGGAGAAGCGGGGGGGGGGGGGTGTCCGTCTTGCGGGAGGGGCAAGCGGGGCGGCGGCGGAGACCGACCTGGACTCCTCCTTACCGGAGTCTGTCGTCCGCACGGAGATGAGGGCGGCGCGCTGCTGGGCCGGCCTAGGAAACTTTTTTCGCCGTCCAAACTAAATATTTAGGACAAGATGAACATTTTTCTGGACTAAAATGCCATTTTAAAAAATGCATACTTTTCCCCAATTCAAATAAAATATTAATTTGATTTTAAAATTTCTTCTCCAATATTTCTCCTCTGTTTTGAAGAAGTCATTTTATCTTATCACATTTATTTTTTTATTGGAAATAATTGGAGAGAAAAATATTAAAATGAAATTGATTCTCTTTTCAAATTTGAAAAAAAATCAAATATGAAAATTTAGTGAAACCTCCAACTCTCTCCTTGGGTCATTGAGTTGCTTAAGATTTCTAGGATCACAACCAAATGCAATTTAAATTATGATATGCATATGATGATCTATGTATAACATCCGAATTGAAAATTGGGATGTTACACAGACAGTGGTAAGCCGACAGGCAGTTATAACCCGGCAAACAATTATAAGCCGGCAGACAGTTATAACCCGACAGACAATTATGACCCGACAGAGAGAGTCGCCTAGGGTTAATAAGCCCGAGATGTTAAGAAGCCCATGTACAGAAGCCCGTGATGAGAAGTCAGAATAGTTTAAGTCTTAATGCGATTAGGACTCTACATGTAACCCGCCCCTTCAACTTATGTAAGGAGGGGCGGGGCACCCCAAGAGGGTCAAGTTTTTCTAGACGTCTCAATAGACAAGTTCCACGAGTTGGACATATTAGAGTTAGACAAACAAGTCTATAGCTCTCGAGATAGAGCACCTTTGTAATCATATTCATCATCATCAATATCAACGAAACAGGATGTAGGCTTTTACCTCCACCATGAGGGGCCGAACCTGGGTAAAACCTTGCGTCTCTCGATTGTGACCAACCCCTTCAAGCTACTACATGGATGCGTTGGCCTCACGACTAAGTACTGACACGAAGGACATCTGCCATGACAAATCTATGACAGTATGTGACGAATAAAAATATAGCTTCGAGTAAAGTACCGATGGTCGTTAGAAGAAAGAGGGGACGCCACTCGGGGGCATCCCCAAGCTTAGGCTTGTTGACACCTGATTTTGGCAAGATACAGATTGCAATGAAGATGGTCTCGAGTGAATGAGTTTTCAGCATAAAAATATTCACGTCACCGAGTGGAACCACTTTGATGTTTCGGTTATATTCATTCGACTTTATCTTACGGACCGAAACTATACTCCGAGTGGCATAGTTCAATGTTCCGAGTGGTTTTTGGCCAATCACGTCTTCAAGATGACCTCGGATGAAGGAGAACTCTTAAGGAATTGTCTTCGTCTCGTCGAGGCAATCGATTTTCATATATAAATCATCTCAATCCGAGTTCATATGCAAAAGTTAGAGGCAATATACTGCAGACTGAACCTCAACGAAAATATGGCGCGAGGTGCCAGACACTTGTCTGATAGGTTGCGCGAGTAATTCGGCCATCAATGCGGCCTTGACTCGAAAAACCTTCAACATGGAAAAGTTTCTTCTCATCGAGCTGATTGATTTTCATATATAATTCGTCTCAATCCGAGATCATATGAGGCCTGGAGAGACAAATCAAGATCGGGCTATGTTTTCAGTCGGAAATCCGAGTGAAAAGATTACCATCCGAGTGAAAGTTTACGGTCAAGTGAAATTTTACGGTCGAGTGAAAGTTTGCTGACCGGATGAACTTATTATTATCCAAGTGGAAATGTAGTCATCCGAGTGAAAATATGATCATCCAAGTGAAATTGTCGTCCAGGTGAAAATATTCCGGGTGAAAAGATTACCATCGGGACGAAAACTTGCCGATTGAATAAGATAGTGCCTTCCGAGTGGAAATATAGTCATCCGAGTGAATAAGATAGTGCCTTCCGAGTGGAAATATAGTCATCCGAGTGGAAATATAGTCATCCGAGTGAAAGATTGTCTTCCAGGTGAAAAAGTCCAATCGGACGATCCGAGTGAAAGTATCTAATATCCGAGTGGATGAGCTCAAGTCCGAGTGAAATTGAACATGTGCTCGAAAGTTTATCAAAATGACCTTGGATGAAGAAGTGTTCAATACAGAAGTTGTGCGTATCATCAAGACGGTAAATTTTGATTTTGGAGTCATCATCATCAGAGATAATATATAGCCTAAAAATTCACTACGAGACTCGGATAATCCAGTCTACTGCAAAACCGAGTCCGATTGGAAGATAAAGATGACCTCGAAAAGTATTCAAGATGGCCTTATTTGAAAAAAATGATCAACATGAGAGTTGTTCGTATCGTCGAGGCGTACAAGTTTAATATTTGGGCCGTCTCGATCGGAGATCATATGCAAGCCCGGCGGCCCGCACAAGAAGGAAGACAGAGTTTGGGCCAGATTCAGACTAAATCCGAGTTGGAATAGAATTAGGACTCTAGGACGTGAATTGATGTAATTTTTCTTGTAAGGAAAGCCTAGATGAATCCTTTACTTGTACGGGAAGTCCAGCTGCCTCTTATATATGTTGGGGGTGACGGCCGATTGAACAAGACACAATCGAACAAATCAATATACTACTTTTTCATCTACGTTTTATCTCTCCATCGTTTTTCTATCTCGTTCTTCGCTGTTCTTCGTGTTTGAGAGCTGCGAATCCCGAGGCTCTAGGGGCGAGCCAATCGACCTAGGGCAGCCCATAGCCGCTGCACTCCCTGACGGGGTCCCTCCCGGGGGTGTGGGGTTTTCAGGTCTGCAAAAGCGCCCGTCGACTGTCTTGCGTATCGCGCTGTCGGTCGGGTCTCCTTCGACATGAGCTGCGGTGCATCACCCCCGGCGTCGAGGGTACACGTGACGTGTTCGTGTGTCAACACACTTTTTGGCGACTCCGCTGGGGACCGAAGATCAATCATCATCATCCACCATGTCCGATCTTCCCAAGCCATCTGCGGTAGACGCCGATAACATCATTAAGCCCAGTCTTGATGAGATATCGGCCAATCATCGCCAAGTCTATGAGGAGTACAAGAAGGCGTGTGAGGAGCAGGACCTACAGGAGTTCCTTGCAAAATTCAAGAAAGATCGCCAAGGCAACATCACTCCGATTGAAGAAATCAAGTTCCCTCCTCTTCAAGCCGAGCAGGTTAAACCCTCTGTGAGTACTACTTTTTCTCCTTAGCAGTGGGCTGAGATTGAGAGTCGTATTGCTGATGGTAACAATCTAGTCTATCAAACTTTCATAGAAAATACTAATGCTCAGAAGAATATATCTCAATCGGCTAGTGGTAATGACGGTGTAGCTGCTAGTGTGCAAAACCCTAATCTGGCTTTACCTATTTCATCGGCGCCTCCCGTGCCGATGGCTTATTATCCCACCCAAACAAATCAGATTGTGGCTGCACCCATTAATCCTATTATGAGCATGCCAGGTTCGGTGGCAACGCCGAACCAAACCCTACCTACAGCTACAACCACTCGACCACTACCAAATTATGGGTCGACATACATGCCACAATTCCTACCCACAACTAGCAACCCTACTCCTTCTATGCTACTGCCACAAGCTGCATCGTCCACTATGGATGATGGTCTAGCTAATCTTAGAGAGGAGATGGCTAAGATGCTTCGAGAAAATTTTGGAGTTGAGTTACCTCGGAATCAGATTTACCAAAAGCCATACCCCGAGTACTTTGATGCCATCTAGTGCCCTCCGGGATATAAGATTCCAGATTTTGTTAAGTTCAATGGAGAGGGCACAAAAACCACATGGGAGCATGTTAGTCAATACTTAGCACAACTAGGTGAAGCAGGCTCACTAAATGAGTTGAAAGTGCGTTTGTTTCCTTTATCTTTAACTGGTACTGCATTCTCATGGTTTTCTTCTTTACCACATGGTTCCATTCGGGTTTGGTCACAGCTAGAGCAGAAATTTCATGATCACTTTTATAGCGGCGACAATGAACTCAAGTTATCACATCTAACATCGGTTAAACAGAAGCATGATGAATCGGTCTCCGATTACGTCAAGAGATTCAGAGAAACAAAAAACCGGTGTTTTAGTTTGGTGATAACTGAGAGAGACTTGGCAGACCTAGTGCTGAGTGGTTTGAGAACTCCCATTAGAGAAAAGCTAGAAGGTTATGAGTTCTTAAATATCAACCAAGTCTTACAAAGGGCTTTGGCTCAGGAAAGCCGAAGCAAAGATCTCAAAGAAGTGCATAGATACAAAGCCGATCGTCCAAAGATGAATATGGTGGAATATGATAGTGATCACTCGGACCATGAGGGTGATGTTTTTGCTACTGAATTTGTTTGGCCATCTAAGGCCAAACCCTTTACTTACAATGATCTGAAACCGATTCATAAGAATCGTGATGAAGAGATGAAGTTTACTTTTAACATTGCTAAGTGTGATAGAATATTTGATGCTTTGCTGCAGGCTAAGATTATTAGAATATCTCATACTTTACCGCCGTTTGAAGAGCTAAAACAGCGTGCTTATTGCAAGTATCATAATTCTTTTTCTCATGCTACTAACGATTGCAATGTTTTTTGACGACAGATACAATCGGCCATTAATGACGGACGATTGAACTTTTCTGAGATGCAAGTTGATAAACAGCCTTTTCCAATGAATACCATGGATTTGGAAGGGAAGAAGCTACTCATTCGGCCGGAGGTAGCCGAATCTGCTAATAAAGCTAATGTCATTGTTGGTGAGCCCAGGAAAGACAAGGAGGACAACAAGGTCTTGGGGAGACAGGTTGTGCTTGGTAAGCAACCCGATGGCAAGGAAGTGATCAAAATCACCATCAAGAATCCTACACTCGGGGGGCAACTGCAAGTGCAAGAAAATGCTCGTGTGAGATTTGTCAAGCCCAAGAGTCCAGAAATTGGCAAGTGGAAAAGGAATGAAGTTAAAGTACAACGCAAGCGGATCAAGCCAACTTTTGATATGTTGCTGTCCAAGTACACCAACCAGTCGGCCGGTTCTAGCTTTAATCGGCCGACTCATCTGAAGCGACCAAGGTCACCATCAGCTGATATGTTCAGTCAGTATATGAAACCGAGTGGACCGAGGGTGCCGTTTCCAGAAGAGCATACGCAATCTGTTTGGGATCGACTTAACTATTCATATAGAGGCCGACTGAACATCGGTAACTATCGGTCAGCTGGTCAAAACATGCGACCGGATGGAAATTATCTGAGTGTAAGAATGCACCCAGGTGGAAGCTATCCGAGTGAAAAGATGTGGCCGAGTAGATTCCATCCGACTGAATTCCATCCGAGTGATATTCATCCGAGTGGATTCCATCAGAGTAAAAAGGTGCGCCCGAGTGGAAATTTCATGCATCTGGAAAGTCAAAAAGAATGGCGTGTTAAATCACCAAGTGTTGCAGCGGTTGAGTCGGGAAAAGGTAAGGAGAAAATGGATGCCGACTCACTTATCTTGGGCACCGAAACATTCGCCATACAGTAGCCGATTGTGCATAGCAATCCGACTGAGCCGATACTTGCTATCGCGCCAAAGCACTCGGCTAATGACCATGAAGCAAGCACCAGCTGAGTAAAAACGAGAGATCCTAAATACACTCAGCCAAAGTGGTGTCCTCCAGGGCTAACAAAGACACAAAATAGGAAACTACAGAGGTTAAGTAGTCGAGAGATGGCAGAACAGGAGGCCGAGAAACAAAGGGATAAGTTGTTCAATGACACTCGACCCATGGTTCCACCAAAACAAGTGTGGAGGCCTAAACAAATACAAGATACAGTAGCTTCTACATCTATCACAGCAATACCTACATCACCAAAGGAGGACGATGCAACAGATATGACATCGTCTGCGACACTTCTAACTTATCCATCACTCGAACAAATTTCAGAATCGGTGGATGCACTCTAGGAGGAGGCTGATATGTTGGACTATGAGTCTACGCTGGTTCATGAAGGTATGGATATCAATATGGTGTACTACTTACCTGCTGAGTTTCGTGCTGTAGATGAAGAAGGGGAGGTGGCTTAGCTGGATTTTGGCCCTAAAAACGCAATATTCGAGAAGCCAAAAGAACCAGTAACGCATCTTAAACCATTATATCTCAGAGGTCATATCAATGGGTCGCCGCTCACTTGGATGCTTGTTGATGGTGGTGCTGTGGTAAATCTTATGCCCTATTTGGTCTTCAAGAGATTGGGTTTGCCTGATGAAGAATTGATCAAGACCAATATGGTGCTCAATGGATTTGAAGGCAAAGAGAAAACTGAAGCCAAAGGTGTGATGTATGTGGAGCTTACAGTCGGAAGCAAAACTTTGGCTACTGCATTCTTTGTCGCTGAGGTGCAAGGTAACTACAACGTCATACTAGGTCGTGATTGGGTTCATGCAAACCAGTGCGTGCCATCCACTATGCACCAGTTTTTGATTCAGTGGGTTGATGATGAAGTGGAAGTTATTCACGCGGATAACTCGGCCTGTGTTGCTTTGGCCGATGCATCGGTGGATTGGCAACATCCCAATGCTACTTGCTTGACGGGACGTGACTTATCAGAATTTGATTTTCTCAGCGCAACCAAGAATGGTTTTGTGCCCGTCTCTTTAAAGCCGAGTGAATGCAATCGGCTCCAAGGTATGATATGTTTAAATGGATCCTAATTCCGAGTGTTTACAAAAACGTCTTGTAAAGTATCGGTCCAATGAGAATGATATGTATGAGTCTATAGAGGAGTTGGATGACATGGATAAACTTGTACAAGGTTTTACATCAGCCGATCCGTTAGAAGAGGTAGATATTGGAGATGGTTCAGTCACTCGACCGACATTTATAAACAAAAATTTGAAAGCCGATTGTAAGGCTAAGTTAATCGAGCTACTGAAAGAATATGTTTGTTGCTTTGCATGGGAATATCATGAGATGCCAGGGTTAAGCCGAGAGCTAGTGGAACATCGGTTGCCTATAAAGGCCGGTATTAGACCTTATAAACAGTCGGCCAGAAAATTTAATCCGAAAACATATGACCGGATCAAGGAAGAGATCGGTCGACTGCTTGAAGCTAATTTCATTCGACCTTGTAGGTATGCCGAGTGGATTTCTAACATTGTCCCAGTAGAGAAGAAAGGATCTGGCACGTTGAAGGTGTGCATTGATTTTAGAGATTTGAATAGGGCTACACCCAAAGATGAGTATCCTATGCCAATAGCCGATATGCTTATTAATGATGCTTCTGGACATAAGGTTATTAGCTTTCTAGATGGTAATGCCGGATACAATCAAATTTTTATGCCGAAGAGGACATGTACAAAACGGCTTTCCGATGTCCTGGTTTCCTTGGTTTATTCGAGTGGACAGTGATGACATTCGGATTAAAAAATGCTGGCGCCACGTATCAAAGGGCTATGAATTTGATTTTTCATGATTTACTCGGTGTCATACTTAAGGTTTATATTGATGATATTTTTGTCAAATCGGATGCTTTTGAATCTCACTTGGCCGATTTGCGTTTAGCTTTTGAAAGAATGAAAAAGTATGGATTGAAAATGAATCCTTTGAAGTGTGCTTTCGGCGTGTCAGCTGGCAAGTTTTTGGGTTTCATTATTCATGAAGATGGTATAGAGATTGATCCCAAAAAGATAGAGGCTATACAGAAGGTGGAGGCTCCAACATGCAAGAGAGATATGCAAAAGTTCCTTGGCAAGGTCAATTATTTGAGAAGGTTCATAGCTAATCTATCAGGGAAAGTTGATGCATTTACTCCTATCCTTTAGTTAAAGAATGATGCTGATTTCACTTGGGGGGGGAAAAACAACAAGAAGCATTTGATATGATCAAGAATTATTTGTGCACTCCTCCGGTGATGAAAGCACCCAAGCATAGGGAACCCTTTGGACTTTATATTGCAGCAGAGGAAGGAGTTATTGGTGCTGTTCTAACTCAAGAGACCGAAGGAAAAGAGCATGCCATCACTTATTTGAGCCGCCGCTTATTGGATGCAGAGACAAGGTATACATTTATTGAGAAATTATGTCTATGCTTATATTATGCTTGCACAAAACTAAGACATTATTTAGTGCCAAGTGTTTGTGTAGTAGCTTGTCAAACCGATGTCATTAAATACATGTTGCATAGGCCAATTCTTAGTGGTAGAATTGGCAAGTGGGCTTATGCTTTGATTGAATATGATTTGGCTTATGAATCTCTAAAATCCATGAAAGGCCAAATTGTTGCTAATTTCATTGTTGAACATCGGGTTAATAACAAGCATGCTGTTGATATGAACCTTGTTTCATTAGTACCATGGAGATTATACTTTGATGGTTCAGTTTGTAGCAATGGCCAAGGTGTTGGTATTGTTTATATATCTCCTCATGGTGCTATTTTTGAAGCCTCATGCCGCTTAGAATATTTTTGCATAAACAATCAAGCCGAATATGAAGCATTGTTATTCGGCCTAGAGATGTTACTTGCTATAGGTGCTACACATATTGAGGCTTATGGTGATTCGTTACTAGTGGTGCAGCAAATATCCAAAGTCTTTCAGTGTTTGGACGAATCACTTAATGTTTATCTTGATAGATGTCTAGATATAATTTCTACTTTGGATTGCTTTAGCATTGCTCATATATCTAGACATGACAATTGGAAAGCAAATGAATTGGCACAACAAGCATCCGGATATCATGTTGATCATGGCATGTTTCATATCTCTCAAAGACCGATGTCTTGTCTTGCCAATATGGGAGAGGCCGAACCTGAACCCACTGATTCGGCCATTAACAAAAAGTCTAGTGCATGTGACAATCCCGACTAGAGGAAGCCCATTGTTGATTACTTGTGCAATCCAAGTGAAAGGGTGGACAGGGTTGTTCGGCGTATGGCTTTCAAGTATACAATAAGAGATGATGGTCTTTATCGCCGAACCGTCGATGATGTTCTTCTAAAGTGTTTGGACGAGGACCAGGCAAGAGTTGCTATGGGAGAAGTACATGAAGGTATTTGTGGCACTCACCAGTCGGCTCCCAAGATGAAATGGTTATTACAACGTGCTGGGTTTTATTGGCCGACTATGATTAATGATTGCTTCAGATATTATAAGGGGTGTGAAGCTTGTCAACAGTTTGGTGATATTCAATTGGCTCCTATTGCTATGTTACATCCTATTATCAAACCGTGGCCTTTCATAGGTTGGGGTTTAGATTTCATTGGACAAATCCATCCGTTTTCCTCAAAAGGGCATCGGTTTGTATTGGTGGCAACTGATTATTTCACTAAATGGTCTGAAGCAGTACCTCTCAAGAACATGACGCATACGGAGGTAATTCAATTCATAACCGAGCACATTATTCATAGATTCGGTATTCCTCAAACGTTAACTACAGATCAAGGTTCATCTTTCATGTCACACCAAGTCAGAGAGTTTGCCGAATCTTATAACATAAAGTTGCTCAATTCCTCTCCATATTATGCCCAAGCTAATGGACAAGCTGAGTCTAGCAATAAAATTTTACAAGCTCATCAAGAAGAAGATTGAGGATAATCCAAGGAGATGGCATGACTTGTTGTCTGAGGCATTATGGGCACATAGAATCTCAAGGCATGGTGCTACGAAAGTGACTCCATATGAGCTAGTATATGGTCAGGAGGCTGTTTTACCGGTGGAAGTAAATTTGAATGCTTTGAGAATAGCCAAACAAAATGATTTATCGGCAATAGACTTCTATAACTTGATGATGGACAACATTGATGAGGTTGCTGATAAACGTTTGGCTGCTTTGAATGCCATAGAGAGAGATAAGTTGAGGGTGGCAAGGGCTTACAATAAGAAAGTCAAGTTGAAGAATTTTCAAGTTGGTGATCTCGTTTGGAAAGTGATTCTGCTGATTGGTTCAAGAGATAGAAAATTCGGGAAGTGGTCTCCAAGTTGGGAAGGTCCTTTTAGAATTACAAGAGTTGTTCCCGGAAATTCATATTTGGTGGAATCAATACAAGGGGCATTGTTACCCCGAGCTCTCAATGGCAAATATTTGAAGTACCACCCGAGTGTGTGGCAGGAAGCCTAAGTGGGCAATGGCCAATATACGATTATCGCCCCTAGCACAAACATGGCTGATACATAATCATCGCCCTGAAAAAATAAATGGCTGATGGAGTTTTGGTATCGTCCTTAGAACAAACACTATGCATATTATTTTTCGGCGTGCAAGCTTTGTCGAAAAACAGGGGGGCATGTGTTGACACCTGATTTTGGCAAGATACAGATTGCAATGAAGATGGTCTCGAGTGAATGAGTTTTCAGCATAAAAATATTCACGTCACCGAGTGGAACCACTTTGATGTTTCGGTTATATTCATTCGACTTTATCTTACGGACCGAAACTATACTCCGAGTGGCATAGTTCAATGTTCCGAGTGGTTTTTGGCCAACCACGTCTTCAAGATGACCTCGGATGAAGGAGCACTCTTAAGGAATTGTCTTCATCTCGTCGAGGCAATCGATTTTTATATATAAATCATCTCAATCTGAGTTCATATGCAAAAGTTAGAGGCAATATACTGCAGACTGAACCTCAACGGAAATATGGCGCGAGGTGCCAGACACTTTTCTGATAGGTTGCGCGAGTAATTCGGCCATCAATGCGGCCTTGAATCGAAAAACCTTCAACATGGAAAAGTTTCGTCTCGTCGAGCCGATTGATTTTCATATATAATTCGTCTCAATCCGAGATCATATGAGGCTTGGAGAGACAAATCAAGATCGGGCTATGTTTTCAGTCGGAAATCCGAGTGAAAAGATTACCATCAGAGTGAAAGTTTACGGTCGAGTGAAATTTTACGGTCGAGTGAAAGTTTGCTGACCGGATGAACTTATTATTATCCAAGTGGAAATGTAGTCATCCAAGTGAAAATATGATCATCCAAGTGAAATTGTCGTCCAGGTGAAAATATTCCGGGTGAAAAGATTACCATCGGGACGAAAACTTGCCGATTGAATAAGATAGTGCCTTCCGAGTGGAAATATAGTCATCCGAGTGAATAAGATAGTGCCTTCCGAGTGGAAATATAGTCATCTGAGTGGAAATATAGTCATCCGAGTGAAAGATTGTCTTCCGAGTGAAAAAGTCCAATCGGACGATCCGAGTGAAAGTATCTAATATCCGAGTGGATGAGCTCAAGTCCGAGTGAAATTGAACATGTGCTCGAAAGTTTATCAAAATGACCTTGGATGAAGAAGTGTTCAATACAGAAGTTGTGCGTATCATCAAGACGGTAAATTTTGATTTTGGAGTCATCATCATCAGAGATAATATATAGCCTACAAATTCACTACGAGACTCGGATAATCCAGTCTACTGCAAAACCGAGTCCGACTGGAAGATAAAGATGACCTCGAAAAGTATTCAAGATGGCCTTATTTGAAAAAATGATCAACATGAGAGTTGTTCGTATCGTCGAGGCGTACAAGTTTAATATTTGGGCCGTCTCGATCGGAGATCATATGCAAGCCCGACGTCCCGCGCAAGAAGGAAGACAGAGTTTGGGCCAGATTCAGACTGAATCCGAGTTGGAATAGAATTAGGACTCTAGGACGTGAATTGATGTAATTTTTCTTGTAAGGAAAGCCTAGATGAATCCTTTACTTATACGGGAAGTCCAGCCGCCTCTTATATATGTTGGGGGTGACGGCCGATTGAACAACACACAATCGAACAAATCAATATACTACTTTTTCATCTACGTTTTATCTCTCCATCATTTTTCTATCTCGTTCTTCGCTGTTCTTCGTGTTTGAGAGCTGCGAATCCCGAGGCTCTAGGGGCGAGCGAATTGACCTAGGGCAGCCCATAGCTGCTGCACTCCCTGACGGGGTCCCTCCCAGGGGTGTGGGGTTTTCGGGTCTGCAAAAGCGCCCGTCGACTGTCTTGCGTATCGCGCTGTCGGTCGGGTCTCCTTCGATGTGAGCTGCGGTGCATCACCCCCGGCGTCGAGGGTACACGTGACGTGTTCATGTGTCAACAAGGCTCTTCTTACTCCTTATTCCTTCATCCATCGTTAAGATAACCCAAAACTTGAAAACTTCAATCACACAAAACTCAACAAAACCTTAGTCAGATCCGTTAGTAAAAGAAAGCAAATCACTATTATAAGTACTGTACCAAACCAATTCATATTTTGTTCTTGCATTATGTCTACAATATTCCAAATTTCCTATGGCAAAAACTGTCGGTGTTCTAGGAACGGGGGTCCCCAGACTTGCCTGCCTGCGGCGTGGCTCAAGCGAGGGTTCAGCACGGCCCATCTTCATCAGCTCAAGCTCAAGACCCTCGCGGGGCGGATGACAGGAAGCTTCCTTAGAGGCAGCCTCATCAGGCAGGCTCGCGAGGAGACGGAGAGATCAAGGCAGGGGTACCTCGCGAGGAACCCGTGACGCAAGCCATGACGATCGAGGCCAGGCGGGCGCCGGCCTGCGCAGGGTCCTTGTTTCCCCTTTGGTGCAAAGGGGGCAAGCACAGGCCAAGGCATCAGGCAAAGGTTACCTTTCCGGTGCAACGAGACCAAGACCAGCCGGACGGCAGGACGGAGGTCACCGTGGAGCCCAACACGGCGTCATCACCAGCACTTTTGGCAGCCGAAGACCACCTTTGGTCAGGATAACTTGTACTAGATGTTCCCCTTCAAAATGGCCAAGTGTTGGCGCCCTTCCCGCTCATTATTTGGGGAGAGGCCCAGGGCCTCTATAAATAGAGCTAGCCACCACATAAGAAAGGGGCGGCCAAAGGAGAGATCTGGTAGAACCCTAGCAGAGAGAGAGAGAGGCGACTGAACTCACCCTAGCAGTTCATCGCACCAGCTCAAGAACACCTCTCGCGAGGCTGTTCTTCCCTTGTATTGTCCGTCATCAGCCCTAGAGGCAATCCACCACACCACACACCGGAGTAGGGTATTACACCACAACGGTGGCCCGAACCAGTATAAACCTCGTGTCTCTTGTGTTGTTCATCATTTTCATCTTAGTACGCATGAGAGGATCGGACGTAGATTGGTAGGGGAGAGATCTCCGCGCGCACCCCAGTGTTCGAACCTCAAGGGTCTGCCGGAACCCGAAATCCGACATTTGGCGCGCCAGGTAGGGGGTGCGCCGGAGTCCTCCCTCCTGACGACCCGCTCTCCCCCGACATCACATCCCACCCTCATGGCGGACAACGCGCCGCCTGCTCCTGCAACGGATGCCGACGCTGGGGCCAGGGGGCTCCGGGCCTTGGCCCCCTCCTTGCGGCAAGCGCAGTGGCCGCGCGAGTTCAGGCCCGAGATGCCGCCGCGCTATGACGGCGCGACGGACCCGATGATTTTCCTGCTGGCGTACGAGGAGGCCGTCCTCGGAGCCGGGGGCAACGATCGGGTGATGGCCAACTGGTTACCCATGGCCCTCACCGGCATCCCGCGCGCGTGGCTCCTCCACCTGCCAATGGCCTCTGTCACCTCCTGGGAGGAGCTGCACGACCTCTTCCTCGCCCGTTTCGCTGCACCAGCGCCGCCCGCCGTCGCGGCTCTCCTGGGTGGTTCCCAGGCACCACCCTCGAGTCATCACGTCAAGCCGTTCGCCCGCCGGATCGGCACCGCCTCCAAGCGCCAAGAAGCCCCCCCGGGCTGGGTGGCGCCCGAGGCCGATCTAACCTTCGACTCGGAGGACCACCCCTTCAACCCCATTGGTTCGGGCGCGCTCCCGATGCTGTGCACCCCACCATCTTCCAGGTGACTGTCACCAGGACCCTCATCGACGGTGGTGCCGGCCTCAACGTGCTCTCGGTGGAGGCCTTCAGCCTACTCCACATGCTGCTGGAGCGACTCCAACCCAGCAGGCCTTTCTCGGGCGTCGGAGCCGGTTCCACCGCCTCCTTGGGACAGATCCGCCTCCCAGTGACCTTCGGCACCTGCGACAACTTCCGCACGGAGCTGATCGACTTCGACATCGCCCCCATCAGCCTCCCCTACAACGCCATCCTGGGCTATCCGGCCTTGGCTTGATTCATGGCAGCAACTCACCCGGCGTATAACCTCATGAAGATGCCCGGGAGCAGCGGCGTCCTCACCGTGTCAGGAGACACAAGGGATGCACTGCAGGTGCTCCGGCTTGTTTTCAGGGCGGCTGCGGTGGTGCAGCCCACTAGCACCGATGCCCTTGAGCCCAAGGGGGCTGCGCCAGCTAAAAAGAAGCAGCTGTTCACCCAAGAGAAGGCAGAAACCAAGCAGGTACCAGTCGACAAGGACGGGGCCACTGGCGCCACCTTCACCATAGGGGCCAACCTCGGGCCCGAGCAGGAGAAGGCCCTGATCAGGTTCCTGCATGCGAACAAGAAGGTGTTCGCGTGGGAACCAGATCAGTTAGCGGGGGTCCCAAGGGAAGTGATTGAGCATCACCTCAACGTGTGCCCCAATGTACGCCCCGTGAAGCAGAAGGCAAGGCGGCAGTCCACTGAGAAACAAGCTTTCATCGGTCAAGAGACCCGGAAGCTGGAGGCGGCAGGGGTTATCTGCGAGGTCCGCTACCCCGATTGGCTGGCTAATCCTATTGTCGTGCCAAAGAAGGGGGGGAAAGAGCACATGTGCGTCGATTTCACCAACCTCAACAAGGCCTGCCCGCAGGATCCATTTCCGCTCCCCCGCATCGACCAGATAGTCGACTCCACCGTAGAGTGTGACCTATTGTGCTTCCTGGATGCCTTCTCGGGCTATCACCAGATCAAGATGGCGGTAGAAGACGTGGAGAAGATGGCTTTCCTGACCCCGTGTGGAGTGTATTGCTATACGTGCATGCCGTTTGGGCTGTGCAATGCAGGCGCGACCTTTCAGCGGCTGATGCACATCGCCTTAGGCCGGCAGCTCGGGAGGAACGCTGAAGCTTACGTCGACGACATTGTGGTGAAGTCCCGTGAGGCAAGAACCCTGATACAGGACCTGGAAGAAACCTTTGCCAACCTCAACGAAGTGGACCTACGGCTCAACCCGGAGAAGTGCGTATTTGGAGTCCCCTCGGGCAAGCTCCTGGGTTTCCTCGTATCCCACAGGGGCATCGAGGCCAACCCGGAGAAGGTCAAGGCAGTCGAAGATATGAGCCCGCCGAGGACCCTCAGAGAAATGCAGAAGCTCACCGGGCGTGTGACTGCGTTGGGGCGCTTCATCTCCAAGCTGGGGGAACGAGCCCTGCCCTTCTTCAAGCTAATGAAGAAAAAGGGCCCCTTCGAATGGACTGAAGAGGCCGACAAGGCATTCCAAGACCTCAAGAGGTACCTTACCAGTCCGCCAGTGATGGTAGCTCCGCGTCCTCGGGAGCCCCTGGTGCTCTACCTTGCGGCCACCCCCTACTCCGCCAGCGCAGCCCTGGTGGCAGTCAGGGAGGAGCGCTGTGCCAAGGCCGCATCGACCGTCCGAACTGAAGCAAAGCAGAGCCAGGAGGGCCTCGCGAAGGCCACAACCACAGCCGGAAAGGAACAGCCGCAGCAGGAGAACGCACCCGGAGCAGGAGAGGCCTCTTCTGGTGACCAAGCCCTGGGAGCTCCGTCGTCTCAAGAGACGCCTCGACCTCTGGAGGACGCAAGCAGTGCCAGCACCCTCAACCTCGTCGAGCACCCCGTGTATTTCGTCAGCACGGGGCCACGGGACGCGAGGGCGCGGTACCCCATGCCTCAAAAGCTCCTCCTCGCGCTACTAGTGGCCTCGCGCAAGCTGCGCCACCACTTCCAAGGACATCCCATCAAGGTCGTCTCAGCATACCCCTTGGAAAGAGTGCTCAGGAGCCCCAACTCAGCTGGAAGGGTCGCCGAATGGAACATTGAGCTACAAGCATTTCAGCTAGAATTCAGCACGACCAGAGTTATCAAGGGAGCCACACTTGCAGATTTCGTGGCAGAATGGGCAGAAGCGCCGGGTCTTGAGGCAGGCGAAGACCGATCACTTTCCCTAGGAAGTGAAGCACCAGACGGCTGGGTCATGTACTTCGATGGGGCGTTCTCCCGACACGGTGCAGGAGCTGGCGCAGTGCTTGTGTCCCCTACCCAGGACAAGCTCTATTACGCCGTGCAACTCTGCTTCCAGCACGTAGAGAAGGTCTCCAACAACATAGCAGAGTACGAAGGCCTGATAGCAGGCTTGAAAGCCGTGATCGCCTTAGGGGTAAAGCGCCTCACCATCAAGGGCGATTCACAGCTCCTCGTCAACTTCTCCAACAAGATATACGAGCCGAAGGACGAGCACATGGAAGCTTACCTCGCTGAAGTCCACAGGATGGAGAAACAGTTCTGGGGGCTGGAGCTGCAGCATGTGCCTCGTGGCACCAATCAGGAGGCTGACGACATTGCCAAGAGGGCGTCTAGGCGGCTGCCGCAGGAACCTGGCGTCTTCGAGGAGCGGCTCTTCAATCCCTCGGCGGCACCGTCGCTGTCAGGCACGACGAAACCAAGGGAGGAGCCTCCTCAGCCGCTTGCCTCGGGAGCTCCGGTCTGTGGCCCGGCCTCAGGGGCACACCTGCTCCTGGCGTTGGAGCCTCAGGAGGGATGTTGGATCCCAGAGCTCAAGGACTACCTGATGCAAGGGATTCTGCCGGAGAACGAGGAGGAGGCGGAGCGTGTGGTATGGCAGGCCATGGCTTATTGCATCCAGGATGGCGGGCTCTATAGGGAGCGGCTAAATGATGTGTCCCTACGTTGCATTTCCAGGGAGCAAGGAAAGGAACTGCTGGCGGACATACACAGCGGAGACTGCGGGCACCACTCGTCGTCACGAACCCTCGTCGGCAAGGCGTTCCACAGCGGGTTCTACTGGCCCACAGCACACAACGACGCCGTTGAGCTGGTGAAGGCTTGCGAGGCCTGCCAGTTTCACGCTAAACAGATCCATCAGCCTGTGGGGGGTCTGTAGACCATACCCCTCTCATGGCCGTTCGCAGTTTTGGGGTTGGACATTCTGGGCCCGTTCCCTCGGGCGCCAGGGGGCTATATCTACCTCTACGTCGCTGTGGACAAGTTCACCAAGTGGGCCGAGGTGGAAGCTGTCCGCACAATCCCGGCAGGCTCGGCAGTCAAGTTCATCAAGGGCCTCGTGAGCCGGTTTGGGGTGCCTAACCGCATCATCACTATCAACGGTTCACAATTCACCAGTAATCTCTTCAAAACGTATTGTGCTAACCTTGGAACGCAGATATGCTACGCTTCGGTAGCAGACCCCCGGAGGAATGGCCAGGCTGAACGAGCCAACGCGGAGGTTCTGAGGGGCCTCAAGGCCAGGACCTTCAAGAAGAAGCTGGAGGACTTTGGCAGGGGCTGGCACGACGAGCTCCAGTCCGTGCTATGGTCAATCCGCACAACAGCGACCAAGCCGACTGGCGAGACCCTGTTCTTCCTTGTCTATGGAGCAAAGGTTGTTCTCCCTCACGAGGTTAGACGTCGCTCCGCACGGGTCCTGGCATTCGACGAGGCTCAACAGGACGCCATGCGGGGGACGAACCTCATGCTAGGGGAGGAGCGCCGTCGGGAAGCCGCACTGCGAGCGGCAAGGTATCAACAGGCGCTACGACGATACCAGAGCCGCAACATCTGCCCCAGGACCCTTGAGGTAGGGGATCTCGTGCTCACAAGGGTTCTCTCCAGGGAGGGGCTGCACAAGCTCTCTCCCATGTGGGAGGGCCCGTTCAAGGTTGTTCATATTTCTAGGCCTGGCTCCGCGCGCTTGGAGCCTCCGGAGGGAGTACCCATCCAGAACGCATGGAACATTCAACATCTCCGGAGGTTCTACCCCTGAGCGAGGCCTAGCGCCTGGGAAAGGCCCGGTGCCTGTGAAGAAGGCGAATGCCTGTGAAGCCGCTGCGTTTTGGAAAAGGCCGGTGCCTGTGAAGAAGGCGAATGCCTGTGAAGCCGCTGCGTTTCGGAAAAGGCCCGGTGCCTGTGAAGAAGGCGAATGCCTGTGAAGCTATCACGTTTTGGGAAAGGCTCGGTGCCTGTGAAGAAGGCCAATGCCTGTGAAGCTATCGCGTTTTCGGAAAGGCCCGGTGCCTGTGAAGAAGGCCAATGCCTGTGAAGCTATCGCGTTTTGGAAAAGGACCGGTGCCTGTGAAGAAGGCAAACGCCTGTGAAGCTCACCGCCCGTGACACTCTCACGTAATAATGAGTGGGGCTGTACATGCCCCAGAGTCTCCGGAGCGCCGCCCTCGGGACTCGGGGGCTCCCGCCCATGCCCAGTGGCAGCACATAGCTCCGCGCTGGTGAGAAGACATCGAAGACTAGAATAGGTGCCGGACGCAACTTCCCCATTTGCTTTCTGCAGTTGGCTTGTTTATTCCCGTTTGAAGTTTTATTGGAGTTGCTGACATTCCTGGCTTGTGACTCTTTGTCTTTCTCGCTCGCTTGCCTCATTTTCTCTCGCACAAGTCTCGCGAGGGAGTCGCGGGCGCCCTCGCGAGTGTTTCCTGTCCCCGGTCGTCTGGAGCTTTCCTGTCCGAGTCCTCTGTGGGAGCACCCCTCCCAGTCCGTGCCCCAAGGGCATCGCGACACGAGCGCAGGACCTAGGCTGATCGCCCCCACAACCAAGACCATAAGCTACCCCTCTAACTAATCCTTGCAGGGCATGAAGCGCACGGCGATGCCTCAGCCTTCGCAGGCGAGGGCCGCGTCAAGCTCCACCCAGCTCAAATGACTCCCGCACATGGACACGTAGCACGGAAACATAGCGCAGAAATGGCAAAAGCAATGCGACACTTGATAGCAACAGTTCTAACACGCCCCCACGTGGCCCTATACTACCTTCTTCTTACGCAGGAAAGGAAGGAAACAAAATGGACACGACCTGTCCAACACCAACCTACAGCAAAAGCTCGAGCTGCTCCTGGGGTTCAGGCGGACGCCTCCTGCCACTTCACTAGGGCGCGGCGGCGGGTGGACCCACTGCCTTCACCCAGGCGGGCGCGACGGCACGGGGGCTGGCCGCGGTCACCGCTGGAGGAGCTGCTGCCTGAGGAAGAGTCGCCGAAACATGGCGAACCCCGAGCACCGCCGCCTGAACGCCAGTCGCCATCTTCATCCTAGTCAGTGCCGGGGCTGGGCAGGCGGCCGCGGTCGTCGTCTTCAGGGCAGCACCTGGCACGGCGACCATCTTCCCCAAACACCCTCACGTAGAGGGTGGCGTCGCCATCAAACTTGAAGTACAGGGTACACCACCGGCCCAGGCCGCGTGCGCGGGCAAACGTTTGCCAACCGCGCGTCAGGGCCCTGTTCCCAGAGACGGAGACCTCCAGCGAAGCCCAGGAGGCCCTGCTGCAGCAGCCGTCTGCCTGGAGCCAGAAGCCGCACTGAGCGCTGGCCGGCAGTTCATCTACGAAGAAGCATGGGAGCTGGAGCCGGGTGCTGGATGGGTCTGCCGACCACATGACGAACTCCAGCAGCACCTCCGCAGAGCGGAAGCGTGGTCTAGGGGGCGCACACCCACGGCGTGCCCCCCGTCGGCAACTGGGTGCTCACCACCACGCCGAGAACCGCCTCCATGGCCGCAGGAGGCCACCACGGGGACCGTGGTATACTTGTGAGGGCGGCCTCGGCCGTGCTTGGCTGGGGGTGAGTCAGGCCCAGCCTGAGGGGCCTTTCCTTTCTCCGCGGCCGAGAATCTCTTTGGAGCCATGGGAGCGGCGAGTAATCGAGAAGAAGGAAAGGAGCAGCAAGAAGGGACGGGCCGAAGGGGGTCGCCCAGCCCCGTACTTATAGCCGGAGGAGGCCAACCGCCTTGCACCACAATCGCAGGTAATCATGACCAGTTTCTCTGCATGCAGGGACTTATCAAGTCGTGCGGTCGCCGAGGCATCATGGGGAAGTGCAGTCGCCCACGCCCAATCAATCGCCACGTGGCGCCCAAGGCCGCAGGCTGTTAGGACCCGCGGCGCTTCACGCTTGCCCTTTCGCTTTCCTGCTAGGCCAAGCCCGGGTGCGCCTTGGGCCCGGGGGCTAATGTCGGTGTTCTGGGAACGGGGGTCCCCAGACTTGCTTGCCTGCGGCCTGCGGCGTGGCTCAAGCGGGGGCCCAGCGCGGCCCATCTTCATCATCTCAAGCTAAAGACCCTCGCGAGGGGCCAAGCCTCGCGGAGCGAACGACAGGAAGCTTCCTCAGAGGTAGCCTCATCAGGCAGGCTCGCGTGGAGGCGGAGAGATCAAGGCAGGGGTACCTCGCGAGGAACCCGTGACGCAAGCCATGACGATCGAGGCCAGGCGGGCGCCGGCCTGCGCAGGGTCCTTGTTTCCCCTTTGGTGCAAAGGGGGCAATCATAGGCCAAGGCATCAGGCAAAGGTTACCATTCCGGTGCAACGAGACCAAGACCAGCCGGACGGCAGGACGGAGGTCACCGTGGAGCCCAAGACGACGTCATCACCAGCACTTTTGGCAGCCGAAGGCCACCTTTGGTCAGGATAACTTGTACTAGATATTCCCCTTCAAAATGGCCAAGTGTTGGCGCCCTTCCCGCTCATTATTTGGGGAGAGGCCCAGGGACTCTATAAATAGAGCTAGACACCACAGAAGAAAGGGGCGGCCAAAGGAGAGATCTGGTAGAACCCTAGCAGAGAGAGAGAGAGAGGCGACTGAACCCACCCTAGCAGTTCATCGCACCAGCTCAAGAACACCTCTCGCGAGGCTGTTCTTCCCTTGTATTGTCCGTCATCAGCCCTAGAGGCAATCCACCACACCACACACTGGAGTAGGGTATTACACCACAACGGTGGCCCAAACCAGTATAAACCTCGTGTCTCTTGTGTTGTTCATCATTTTCATCTTAGTTCGCACGAGAGGATCGGACGTAGATCGGTACGGGAGAGATCTCCGCGCGCACCCCAGGGTTCAAACCTCAAGGGTCTGCCGGAACCCGAAATCCGACAAAAACTCATCAAAGAAAACCATAGAGCCATCAAAATAAGCACACAACGCAAAGAAAACATAGTCTGTCAAAACAGAACAGTTTGTAGCAATCTGACTATTTTGAATACTTCTGTAACTCCAAAAATTCTGAAAAATTAGGAAGACCTGAGCAATTTGTATATTGATCTACTGCTAAAGGAACGTGTATTTTAACGCTCTTTGGTTAAAGCTTAGAATTATTTTCGTGAGTGCAAAAGTTTCTGTTTTTTCAGCAAGATCAAGCAACTATCACCCAAGAAGATCCTAAAGGCTTTACTTGGCACAAACACTAATTAAAACATAAAAAACACAATAATGACAGTAGCATAATTTTTCAAACACTCAATAATAGCAAGCAAAAAGAAATTTTATTCATTGGGTTGCCTCCCAACAAGCGCTATAGCTTTACGCCCTTAGCTAGGCATAAGATTTCAACGATGCTCACACGAAAGATAATAATTGAAACACAAAGAGAGAATCATGAAACATGCGACAAACACATTTAAGTCTAACATACTTTCTATGCATAGTAATTTTATAGGAAAACTAATTGTCAAGACAAGAAATATTTAGAATATGCAACGGAGAGGAATAAAACATCGATAATCTCAACATAACGAGAGGAAATTTAATAACATGAAAATTGCTAGAACCATATTTTCCTCTCTCATAATAATTATATGTAGGATCATAATCAAATTCAATAATATAACTATCACATAAAATATTCTCTTCGTGATCCACATGCATGCAAAGTTGACACTCTTCCAAAATAGTGGGATTATCATCAAATAAAGTCATGACCTCTCCAAGCCCACTTTTATCAAAAATTTCATAAGATTGAACACTCTCCAAATAAGTGGGATTAGTTTTAGCTAAATTTGACACTCTTCCAAACCCACTTTTAAAATTATAGCAGGCATATTCATCATGAGGTTTAAATAAAATTTCAAGATCATAAGAATCATCACCCCAATCATGATCATTGCAACAAGTAGTGGACATAGCAAAATTAGCATCCCCAAGCTTGGGGTTTTGCATATTATTGGCACAATTGACATTAATATAATTTATAATAACATCATTGCGATCATGATTTTTATCCAAGGAGCTATCATGAATCACTTTGTAAATTCCTTCTTTTAACACTTCATCTCAATTTTCAGATTCATGAATCTCAAGCAAAACTTCATAAAGATAATCTAGTGAACTCAATTCACTAGAAACGGGATCATCATAATTGGATCTCTTGAAGAGATTAGCAAGTGGATGAGGATTCATATCAATTGATTTTTAGCAAGCGAATATGCAAGCAAATAGAAGACACATGGCAACACAAGGAAACATGAGATCTGACGAGAAAACGACGAACGAAAAAGAGGGTGAATAAAATGACAAATTTTTGTGAAGTGGGGGAGAGGAAAACGAGAGGTAAATGACAAATAATGTAAATTGCGAGGAAATGAGATTTGTGATTAGGAACCTGCTATATGTTGAAGATCCTCCCCAGCAACGACGCCAGGAATTCCTTTTGATGCGGCTTGAAGCTATGTCAGTATTTCCCCAAAGAGGAAGGGATGATGCTGTTGGGGAACGTTGCAGAAAACAAAAATTTTCCTATGGTTTCACCAAGATCCATCTAGGAGTTCATCTAGCAACGAGTGATCGGATTGCATCTACATACCTTTGTAGATCACGCGTGGAAGCGTTCAAAGAACGGGGATGTGGAAGGCGTACTCGACGTGATCCAAATCACCGAAGATCCTAGCGCCGAACGGACGGCACCTCCGCGTTCAACACACGTACGGTCAGTGTAACATCTCCTCCTTCTTGATCCAGCAAGGGGAAGGAGAGGTTGAGGAAGATGGCTCCAGCAGCAGCACGACAGCGTGGTGTTGATGGAGCTGCAGTACTCCGGCAGGGCTTCGCCAAGCACTATGGAGGAGGAGGATGTGTTGCAGAGGGAGAGGGAGGCACCGAAGATGTGTTATGAGAGGCCCTCCTTCCCCCACTATATATAGGGAGTCCAAGGGGGGGTGCCGGCCCTAGGAGATCCAATCTCCTAGGGGGGGTGCGGCCAAGGGAGGAATCCCTCCTCCCCAAGGCACCTAGGAGGTGCCTTCCCCCTTTGGGACTCTTCCCTTCCTTGAACCCTAGGCGCATGGGCCTCTTGGGGCTGGTGCCCTTGGCCCATATAGGCCAAGGTGCACCCCCTACAGCCCATGTGCCCCCCCGGGGCAGGTGGCCCCACCCGGTGGACCCTCGGGACCCTTCCGGTGGTCCCGGTACAATACCGGTGACCCCGAAACTTGTCCCGATGCCCGAAATAGCACTTCCTATATATATAATTCTTTACCTCCGGACCATTCCGGAACTCATCGTGACGTCCGGGATCTCATCCGGGACTCCGAACAACATTCGGGTTACTGCATATACATATCCCTACAACCCTAGCGTCACCGAACCTTAAGTGTGTAGACCCTACGGGTTCGGGAGACATGTAGACATGACTGAGACGACTCTCCAGTCAATAACCAACAGCGGGATCTGGATACCCATGTTGTCTCCCACATGCTCCTCGATGATCTCATCGGATGAACCACGATGTCGAGGATTCAAGCAACCCCGTATACAATTCCCTTTGTCAATCGGTATGTTACTTGCCCGAGATTCGATCCTCGGTATCCCAATACCTCGTTCAATCTCGTTACCGGCAAGTCACTTTACTCGTACCATAGTGCATGATCCCATGACCAGACACTTGGTCACTTTGAGCTCATTATGATGATGCATTACCGAGTGGGCCCAGTGATACCTCTCCGTCATATGGAGTGATAAATCCCAGTCTTGATCCATGTCAACCCAACAGACACTTTCGGAGATACCCGTAGTATACCTTTATAGTCACCCAGTTACGTTGTGACCTTTGGTACACCCAAAGCACTCCTACGGTATCCGGGAGTTACTCGATCTCATGGTCTAAGGAAAAGATACTTGACATTGGAAAAACTCTAGCAAACGAACTATACGATCTTGTGCTATGTTTAGGATTGGGTCTTGTCCACACATCATTCTCCTAATGATGTGATCTCGTTATCAATGACATCCAATGTCCATAGTCAGGAAACCATGACTATCTGTTGATCAACGAGCTAGTCAACTAGAGGCTTACTAGGGACATGTTGGTGTCTATTATTCACACATGTATTACGATTTCCGGATAACACAATTATAGCATGAATAAAGACAATTATCATGAACAAGGAAATATAATAATAATGCTTTTATTATTGCCTCTAGGGCATATTTCCAACAGTCTCCCACTTGCACTAGAGTCAATAATCTAGTTACATTGTGATGAATCGAACACCCATGGAATTCTGGTGTTGATCATGTTTTGCTCTAGGGAGAGGTTTAGTCAACGGATCTGCTACATTCAGGTCCGTATGTACTTTACAAATATCTATGTCTCCATCTTGAACATTTTCACGAATGGAGTTGAAGCGACACTTGATGTGCCTTGTCTTCTTGTGAAACCTGGGCTCCTTGGCAAGTGCAATAGCTCCAGTATTGTCACAGAAGAGCTTGATCGGCCCCGACGCATTGGGTATGACTCCTAGGTCGGTGATGAACTCCTTCACCCAAATTTCTTCATGCGCTGCCTCCGAGGCTGCCATGTACTCTGCTTCACATGTAGATCCCGCCACGACGCTCTGCTTGCAACTGCATCAGCTTACTGCCCCACCATTCAAAATATACACGTATCCGGTTTGTGACTTTGAGTCATCCAGATCTGTGTCGAAGCTAGCGTCGACGTAACCCTTTACGACGAGCTCTTCGTCACCTCCATAGATGAGAAACATTTCCTTAGTCCTTTTCAGGTACTTCAGGATATTCTTGACCGCTGTCCAGTGTTCCTTGCTGGGATTACTTTGGTACCTTCCTACCAAACTTACGGCAAGGTTTACATCAGGTCTGGTACACAGCATGGCATACATAATAGAACCTATGGCTGAGGCATAGGGGATGACACTCATCTCTTCTATATCTTCTGCCGTGGTCGGACACTGAGCTGAGCTCAACTTCACACCTTGTAACATAGGTAAGAACCCCTTCTTAGACTGATCCATATTGAACTTCTTCAATATCTTATCAAGGTATGTGCTTTGTGAAAGACCTATGAGGCATCTTGATCTATCTCTGTAGATCTTGATGCCTAATATATAAGCAGCTTCTCCAAGGTCCTTCATTGAAAAACTCTTATTCAAGTAGGCCTTTATGCTGTCCAAGAGTTCTATATCATTTCCCATCAAAAGTATGTCATCTACATATAATATGAGAAATGCTACAGAGCTCCCACTCACTTTCTTGTAAACATAGGCTTCTCCATAAGTCTGTGTAAACCCAAACGCTTTGATCATCTCATCAAAGCGAATGTTCCAACTCCGAGATGCTTGCACCAGCCCATAAATCGAGCGTTGGAGCTTGTACACCTTGTCAGCATTCTTAGGATCGACAAAACCTTCCGGCTGCATCATATACAATTCTTCCTTAAGGAAACCATTAAGGAATGCCGTTTTGACGTCCATTTGCCATATTTCATAATCATAGAATGCGGCAATCGCTAACATGATTCGGACGGACTTCAGCTTTGCTACCGGGTAGAAAGTCTCATCGTAGTCAACCCCTTGAACTTGTCGATAACCCTTAGCGACAAGCCGAGCTTTATAGATGGTCACATTACCATCCGCGTCTGTCTTCTTCTTAAAGATCCATTTATTTTCTATGGCTCGCCACTCAACGGGCAAGTCAGTCAAAGTCCATACTTCGTTTTCATACATGGATCCTATCTCGGATTTCATGGCTTCTAGCCATTTGTCGGAATCCGGGCCCGCCATCGCTTCTTCATAGTTCGAAGGTTCACCGTTGTCTAACAACATGATTTCCAAGACAGGGTTGCCGTACCACTCTGGTGCGGAACGTGTCCTTGTGGACCTTCGACTTTCAGTAGGAGCTTGATCAGAAGTATCTTGATCATCATCATTAACTTCCTCTCTAGTCGGTGCAGGAACCTCAGGAACATTTTCTTGAGTTGCGCCATTTTCTGGTTCAAGAGGTAATACTTCATCAAGTTCTACTTTCCTCCCACTTACTTCTTTCGAGAGAAACTCTTTCTCTAGAAAGGACCCATTCTTGGCAACAAAGATCTTGCCTTCGGATCTGAGGTAGAAGGTATACCCAATAGTTTCTCTAGGATATCCTATGAAGACGCATTTTTCCGATTTGGGTTCGAGCTTTTCAGGTTGAAGTTTCTTGACATAAGCCTCGCATCCCCAAACTTTTAGAAACGACAGCTTAGGTTTCTTCCCAAACCATAATTCAAACGGTGTCGTCTCAACGGATTTCGACGGAGCCCTATTTAAAGTGAATGCGGCAGTCTCTAAAGCATACCCCCAAAAGGATAGCAGTAAATCGGCAAGAGACATCATAGATCGCACCATATCTAATAGAGTGCGATTACGACGTTCGTACACACCATTACGCTGAGGTGTTCCAGGCGGCGTGAGCGGTGAAACTATTCCACATTTTCTTAAGTGTGTGCCAAACTCATGACTCAAGTATTCTTCTCCACGATCTGATCGTAGGAACTTGATTTTCCTGTCACGTTGATTCTCAACCTCACTCTGAAATTCCTTGAACTTTTCAAAGGTCTCAGACTTGTGTTTCATTAAGTAGACATACCCATATCTACTCAAGTCATCAGTGAGGGTGAGAACATAACGATAGCCACCGCGAGCCTCAACACTCATTGGACCGCACACATCAGTATGTATGATTTCCAATAAGTTGGTTGCTCGCTCCATTGTTCCTGAGAATGGAGTCTTGGTCATTTTACCCATGAGGCATGGTTCGCACGTGTCAAATGATTCGTAATCAAGAGACTCTAAAAGTCCATCAGCATGGAGCTTCTTCATGCGTTTGACACCTATGTGACCAAGGCGGCAGTGCCACAAGTATGTGGGACTATCATTATCAATCTTACATCTTTTGGTACTCACACTATGAACATGTGTAGCATTACGCTCGAGATTCATTAAGAATAAACCATTCACCATCGGAGCATGACCATAAAACATATCTCTCATATAAATAGAACAACCATTATTCTCGGATTTAAATGAGTAGCCATCTCGAATTAAACGATATCCTGATACAATGTTCATGCTCAAAGCTGGCACTAAATAACAATTATTAAGGTTTAAAACTAATCCCGAAGGTAAATGTAGAGGTAGCGTGCCGACGGCGATCACATTGACCTTGGAACCATTCCCGACGCGCATCGTCACCTCGTCCTTCGCCAGTCTCCGCTTATTCCGCAGCTCCTGTTTTGAGTTACAAATGTGAGCAACTGCACCGGTATCAAATACCCAGGAGCTACTACGAGTACTGGTAAGGTACACATCAATTACATGTATATCACATATACCTTTCGTTTTGCCGGCCTTCTTGTCCGCTAAGTATTTGGGGCAGTTCCGCTTCCAGTGACCACTTTCCTTGCAATAAAAGCACTCAGTCTCGGGCTTGGGTCCATTCTTTGGCTTCTTCCCGGCAGCTTGCTTGCCGGGCGCGGCAACTCCCTTGCCGTCCTTCTTGAAGGTTTTCTTACCCTTGCCTTTCTTGAACTTAGTGGTTTTATTCACCATCAACACTTGATGTTCCTATTTGACTTCTACCTCTGCTGATTTCAGCATTGCAAATACTTCAGGAATGGTCTTTTCCATCCCCTACATATTGAAGTTCATCACAAAGCTCTTGTAGCTCGGTGGAAGCGACTGAAGGATTCTGTCAATGACCGCGTCATCTGGGAGATTAACTCCCAGCTGAGTCAAGCGGTTATGTAACCCAGACATAGTGAGTATGTGCTCACTGACAGAACTGTTTTCCTCCATCTTACAGCTGAAGAACTTGTCGGAGACTTGATATCTCTCGACCCGGGCATGAGCTTGGAAAACCATTTTCAGCTCTTCGAACATCTCATCTTCTCCATGTCTCTCAAAACGCTTTTGGAGCCCCGGCTCTAAGCTGTAAAGCATGCCGCACTGAACGAGGGAGTAGTCATCGGTACGTGCCTGCCAAGCGTTCATAACGTCTTGTTCTGCAGGGAGAATAGGTGCGTCACCTAGTGGTGCTTGTAGGACATAATCTTTCTTCGCAGCTATGAGGATGATCCTCAGGTTCCGGACCCAGTCCGTGTAGTTGCTGCCATCGTCTTTCAGCTTGGTTTTCTCTAGGAACGCGTTGAAGTTGAGGACTACGTTGGCCATTTGATCTACAAGACATATTGTAAAATTTTAGACTAAGTTCATGATAATTAAGTTCATCTAATCAAATTATTCAATGAACTCCCACTTAGATAAACATCCCTCCTGTAATCTAAGTATAACATGATCCGAGTTAACTAGGCCGTGTCCGATCATCATGTGAGACGGACTAGCCAACGTCGGTGAACATCTTCATGTTGATCGTATCTTCTATACGACTCATGCTCGACCTTTCAGTCTTCTGTGTTCCGAGGCCATGTCTGTACATGCCAGGCTCGTCAAGTCAACCTAAGTGTTTGCATGTGTAAATCTGTCTTACACCCGTTGTATGTGAACGTTAGAATCTAACACCCGATCATCACGTGGTGCTTCGAAACAACGAACTGTCGCAACGGTGCACAGTTAGGGGGAACACTTTCTTGAAATTATTATGTGGGATCATCTTATTTACTACCGTCGTTCTAAGTAAACAAGATGCAGAAACATGATAAACATCACATGTAATCAAACAATAATAGTGACATGATATGGCCAATATCACATAGCTCCTTTGATCTCCATCTTGGGGCTCCATGATCATCTTGTCACCGGCATGACACCATGATCTCCATCATCGTCTCTCCATGAAGTTGCTCGCCAACTATTACTTCTACTACTACGGCTAACGCGTTTAGCAATAAAGTAAAGTAATTACATGGCGTTTCTCAATGACATGCAGGTCATACAAAAAATAAAGACAACTCCTATGGCTCCTGCCGGTTGTCATACTCATCGACATGCAAGTCGTGATTCCTATTACAATAGCATGAACATCTCATACATCACATATAGATCATTCATCATTCATCACAACTTTGGCCATATCATATCACAAAGCACTTGCTGCAAAAACAAGTTAGACGTCCTCTAATTGTTGTTGCAAGTTTTACGTGGCTGAAATAGGGTTCTAGCAAGAACGTTTTCTTACCTACGTGAAAGCCACAACGTGATTTGTCAACTTCTATTTACCCTTCATAAGGACCCTTTTCATCGAATCCGCTCCAACTAAAGTGGGAGAGACAGACATCCGCCAGCCACCTTATGCAACTTGTGCATGTTAGTCGGTGGAACCGGTCTCACGAAAGCGTACGTGTAAGGTTGGTCCGGGCCGCTTCATCCCACAATACCGTTGAAGCAAGATAAGACTAGTAGCGGCAAGAAAGTGGACAACATCAACGCCCACAACAAATTGTGTTCTACTCGTGCAAGAGAACTACGCATAAACCTGGCTCATGATGCCACTGTTGGGGAACGTTGCAGAAAACAAAAATTTTCCTATGGTTTCACCAAGATCCATCTAGGATTTCATCTAGCAACGAGTGATCGGATTGCATCTACATACCTTTGTAGATCACGCGCGGAAGTGTTCAAAGAACGGGGATGAGGAAGGCGTACTCGACGTGATCCAAATCACCGGAGATCCTAGCGCCAAACGGACGGCACCTCCGCGTTCAACACACGTACGGTCAGCGTAACATCTCCTCCTTCTTGATCCAGCAAGGGGAAGGAGAGGTTGAGGAAGATGGCTCCAGCAGCAGCACGACGGCATGGTGTTGATGGAGCTGCAGTACTCCGGCAGGGCTTCGCCAAGCACTATGGAGGAGGAGGATGTGTTGGAGAGGGAGAGGGAGGCACCAAAGATGTGTTATGAGAGGCCCTCCTTCCCCCACTATATATAGGGAGTCCAAGGGGGGGGCGGCCCTAGGAGATCCAATCTCCTAGGGGGGGTGCGGCCAAGGGAGGAATCCCTCCTCCCCAAGGCACCTAGGAGGTGCCTTCCCCCTTTGGGACTCTTCCCTTCCTTGAACCCTAGGCGCATGGGCCTCTTGGGGCTGGTGCCCTTGGACCATATAGGCCAAGGCGCACCCCCTACAGCCCATGTGGCCCCCCGGGGCAGGTGGCCCCACCCGGTGGACCCTCGGGACCCTTCCGGTGGTCCCGGTACAATACCGGTGACCCCGAAACTTGTCCCGATGCCCGAAATAGCACTTCCTATATATAATTCTTTACCATTCCGGAACTCCTCGTGACGTCCGGGATCTCATCCGGGACTCCGAACAACATTCGGGTTACTGCATATACATATCCCTACAACCCTAGCATCACCAAACCTTAAGTGTGTAGACCCTACGGATTCGGGAGACATGTAGACATGACCGAGACGACTCTCCGGTCAATAACCAATAGCGGGATCTGGATACCCATGTTGGCTCCCACATGCTCCTCGATGATCTCATCGGATGAAGCACGATGTCGAGGATTCAAGCAACCCCGTATACAATTCCCTTTGTCAATCGGTATGTTACTTGCCCGAGATTCGATCGTCGGTATCCCAATACCTCGTTCAATCTCGTTACCGGCAAGTCACTTTACTCGTACCGTAGTGCATGATCTCGTGACCAGACACTTGGTCACTTTGAGCTCATTATGATGATGCATTACCGAGTGGGCCCAGTGATACCTCTCCGTCATATGGAGTGACAAATCCCAGTCTTGATCCATGTCAACCCAACAGACACTTTCGGAGATACCCGTAGTATACCTTTATAGTCACCCAGTTACGTTGTGACGTTTGGTACACCCAAAGCACTCCTACGGTATCCAGGAGTTACACGATCTTCATGGTCTAAGGAAAAGATACTTGACATTGGAAAACTCTAGCAAACGAACTATACGATCTTGTGCTATGTTTAGGATTGGGTCTTGTCGATCACATCATTCTCCTAATGATGTGATCTCGTTATCAATGACATCCAATGTCCATAGTCAGGAAAACCATGACTATCTGTTGATCAACGAGCTAGTCAACTAGAGGCTTACTAGGGACATGTTGGTGTCTATTATTCACACATGTATTACAATTTCCGGATAACACAATTATAGCATGAATAAAGACAATTATCATGAACAAGGAAATATAATAATAATGCTTTTATTATTGCCTCTAGGGCATATTTCCAACAGATGCAGCATAGCAGCGGTAGGTATTTCACCTAGATGTGAAACCAAGGTTATCGAACTAGTAGGAGAACCAAGAAACACAACGTAAACAACACCTGCACACATATAACAAATCCTCGCAACCCGACGTGTTAAAGCGGTTGTCAATTCCTTCCGGGTACGGCGCCTCAAGATAGGCAAACGGACATGAGATAAATTGTAGTAGATTGATAGATCGAGCGCCAAATAAAATAAATAAGAATAAATTGTAACAAGGTATTTTTGTATTTTTAGTTTGATAGATCTGAAAATTAAAGCAAAGAAAAATAGATCGCAAAGGAAAATAATATGAGAAAGAGACCCAGGGGCCGTAGGTTTCACTAGTGGCTTCTCTCGAGAAAAATAGCAAACGGTGGGTGAGCAAATTACTGTTGGGCAATTGATAGAAATTCAAGTACCCATGATGATATCCAGGCAATGATCATTACATAGGCATCACGTCCAAGATTAGTAGACCGACTCCTGCCTGCATCTACTACTATTACTCCACACATCGACCGCTATCTAGCATGCATCTAGTGTATTAAGTTCATGGAGAAACAGAGTAATGCAATAAGAACAATGACATGATGTAGACAAGATCTATCTATGTAGAGATAGACCCCATCGTTTTATCCTTTGTAGCAATGATACATACATGTCGGTTCCCTTTTTGTCACTGGGATCAAGCACCGTAAGATTGAACCCACTACAAAGCACCTCTTCCCATTGCAAGATAAATAGATCAAGTTGGCCAAACAAAACCCAAATATCGGAGAAGAAATATGAGGCTATAAGCAATCATGCATAAAAGATATCAAAGAAACTCAAATACTTTCATGGATATAAAAAGATAGATCTGATCATAAACTCAAAGTTCATCGATCCCAACAAACACACCGCAAAAGAGTTACATCATATGGATCTCCAAGAGACCATCGTATTGAGAATTCACTGAGAGAGAGAGAGAGGAAGCCATCTAGCTACTAACTACTGACCGGAAGGTCTACAAAGAACTACTCACGCATCATCGAAGAGGCACCAATGGGGGTGGTGAACCCCATCCGAGATGGTATCTAGATTGGATCTGGTGGTTCTTGACTCTACGGTAGCTGGATGAATATTTCGTCGACTCCCCTAGGATTTTGGGAACATTGGGGTATTTATAGAGCAAAGAGGCAGTCCAGGGGCACCCGAGGTGGGCACAACCCACCAGGGTGCGCCTGGGCCTCCTGGCGCACCCTGGTGGGTTGTGCTCTCCTCGGAGCACTCCCAGGAGCAGCCAGGGCCCATTACGTGTCTTATGGTCCATAAAAAATCTCCATAAAGTTTCGTGGCATTTGGAATCCATTTGGCATTGATTTTCTGTGATGTAAAAACATGGAAAAAACAGCAGCTGGCACTTGGCACTATGTCAATAGGTTAGTACCAAAAAATGACATAAAATGATTATAAAACATCCAAGATTGATAATATAACAACATGGAACAATAAAAAATTATAGATACGTTGGAGACGTATCAATGCGCTCGCTGCCAATGTCCGCGCTCCGCCTCGCACCCACGCTGCGTGTCGTCAAGTTTAGGAACTACCATCCCCCTTAATGACGCACCCGCTCTTATTCTACCACGACTGAAGCACCTCGAGCTTGTTGCCATCTGCCTCCCATACGATGACAAGGAACGCCTGCTCCGTGGCTGTACTGCACTCGAGTACCTTCGTCTTCAGGCGATCAATGGGTTGAGTAGCTTCCACATCACCTCCATGACTCTCCGGACTATTTATGTGTGTTCCTAGTGCGGGAGGAAGACGCCACAAGATGTGTACCACGGTATGGTCATTGAGGACACACCTGCACTTGAGAGATTACTTGTAGTTGATCAAGAAGGTCCAACAAGAATCAATGTCATTTCTGCACCGAAATTGACAGTGGTGGGCTACTCGTCTGACAAATACTCTGAACTTGTTATTGGATCCACACCCATTCAGGTACAACAACCGCCTTCTACCTCTCCTTCTACAAATTAACATTATTTCTAATTTTGAAGATGTTTGTTTATCTGTCATCCAGAAAATGATTCCGACAAGCTTGACGCCGAAAATGTGCACAGTGAAGGTCTTGGCACTAGAATCTAGCGGCCCCAACCTGGAGCAAGTTGTTAATTTCCTGATATGCTTTCCGTGCCTGGAGAATCTATATATAGAGGTGATGTTCCTTTCCTATTAAATGTTAACCATAAGCGAGTTCAATTTGTGACACCATTTCCAAGTTTACAATGACAATGTACTACAATTTATGAAGGATTCTTTTGGAGGATTTCAGTACATACATGTCCCCCCATATTGGTTGCTTGATCCATATGGTTACAATCCATAAGCATTTCTCCTTTGGATTCATCTGTACTAGTTTTCTTTGGGAACTTTTCATCCACTCCAACCTCTTGTGAAGAAGGCTTCATTTTTCTAGAATGTAATCAAATGCCCATGTTAGTCATGTCAGATCGAAGACGGCATGTTAGTGCATTTTACAAATCCTGCAAACCAAATAGGCATGTAGTAGTGTTCAAATCTGCATGTAGGCACTAACACGTTTTCTACTTTTGCATATAAGATTAGGCCTAGTGGTGGATAATGTGATACAATATAACAATCACGTCGAATGCCTAGATATGCATCTCTCATAAATTACTTTGAACTCCTACTGAGGGACCTTACCAGAGATTATATTCGCCAGGTTTTTTGTTTTCAGAGCAAAGGTGCTGAAGGTAATGAGGTTTGCCCTACATTTATTTTGCAAAAATGAATGGTTTGTTGATCAGTGCCGGCGCCTGCGGCAGAATGGAATAGGCTACGAAAATGCTGAATTTCATTTTGGAACTTCAGATGACAGAGTCATCGGAAGTCATCGTGTCAACCCCATACATGACTTCTCAGTGGTTGACCCCTTTGCAAAAATTATGAGGTTTTGAAACCAGACTTAGAAGTGGTAACATTAGTTTGAACCTCTCTGATATCCATGTTGAGCGGATCAGCGCGAGCGTTTGCAGCTGATGAGCTGAATTTCATTTCTAATATCAGTTTGAACCTTGTAATCTTTGAATTTGAGCCATATAACTCTGGAATTTGAACCTTGTAATATTTCGAGCTTTTGTGGTACAATCGTTGAAATGGCATCGTATGAGACTCGTATATTGGTAACACTATTTTGACCTTAATATGCAATGGTCTTAGATTTTATTAACCATTCTCAAATCTGTTTACCTTGTAGGTCTCACAACACACGATCAGTATAACTAACTCGAGTGCGATCTTCGACATTATTGCACATATTTGGTCTCTTCAATCGTGTGCCCTGTAGAGCGCAGAATTAGTTATCGCATTCGAGTGTCCATCATCACCCTTCTGTGTAACTTTGACCTCATCACCCACGATTAAATTTATGAACGAAGTCATTCCACACACTTCGTATTTACAAAGCCTTTTGCCAATAAACACCCATAATTTGTCCCTCTTCTAGCCGACGCGTGGCCAAACTAGCCGGGCGGGAAGCTTGCGCGATAAACTGCGCGGTAGCGTGGGAACAGGCTCACCGATAATACATTTGGCGCCTCTTCGAGCCCATGTGTGGTCAAACAAAACGTGTGCGGTGCGGTGTTGTCAAGCGTGCACTGGAATCCTCTGCTATGAACGCCGTGACAAGACATGACGATTACAGGCCAGCCGGCCCCCATTTATTACAATGGCCATTTAACCCTTGTGTCTCTTCAACCATTCGATCGTGCCCCACCATTGCAAGAAGCACACCACCACGACAAATTCTTAGAGGGTATCCTGTGCGGCTCTAATGGCGCTCCGAGCGGCTACCGACGACTAGCAGCAGTTCACCATGCATGCCGTGGTGGACACCCACAGAAGGTTCACGGACCTCTCGGTGGTGTACACCAATGACCCGGTCTGGGTGGAGCACTCCATCCACATCATGGAGCTGTTGCTTGCCGAGGAGAAGTACAAGGTGGTCGGGTTCGACCTCAAGTACACCTGCGCTCGTGTCAGGTCTCGTCCCATGGTCACTGTGGCCCAGATGTGCGTGCGCCACCACGTCCATGTCTACCACTACTGCCTGGCCACAAGGCCTTGCGAGCATTTCACCAGGTTTGTCAACAGCCCCCACTACATGTTTGCTACGGTGGACATCACCAACGATGTAAAGGTGCTCGATAATCCGGGCATCGCCTGCCAGAATCTTGTCGACATCCAGGGCCAATACAAGATCTGGAGCAGCAAGGAGCATGAGACAAAGTCACTAGTTCACCTCGCCGAGGCCATCATCGACCCCTACTACAGAGACATGAAGGATTCCTGCAACAAGGACAGGCGTGCCTGGCACTTGGCCTGGATGGAGATACTCGACAAAGCTCACGTCGCGTCTGCGGCCAAGTAGGCGTACACGAGCTACGACATGTATAGGCGGATCGTTGACATGAGGAAGTGCCTCCTTCCCCAAAACAGCCAGGGATCCAGCCAGAAGCAGAGCAATGGCAAGCGTCATCGCAACAATAAGTAGATGATTAGATCCCCGTTTCTCCTAGTTTAGTATGCATGTAATTTCTTACTTTGGTGTGCGGAAATGTTATGTGTGTAGTCACTTGTGTAATTGTATGCTTAATTTGGTTTTGCAATGTTGTCTTTTTAAGTATATATGTTGATGCTCTATAGACAGAGCAAATCACATCGCACACCGACTAAACAATGGAACCCGTCGGTGATGATTTCATCAATCACTGACAAATGTATACCAGCAATTGTTTGCTGACAACACACACGGCTTGTTAAAAGGAATCGTATGCGTTGTTATCAGTCTTCCCACACGTTTCTGATTACAGTCTTGTTTGCCGAGTATCACACACATCTTGTTAAGTTGAACCATTTCTGTTCTCTTGGGTCAACGCAAATAGTTCATCTGAGTGAACCGTATGCTGTATATCGCACACACCTTGATCTAGCTGACCGTTTCTTTTGTGTTGCCTAATCACAAATAGTTCATCCGAGTGAGCCTTATGTTGTATATCGCACACACCTTCATCTGTCTGCCCGTTGCATCGCACGCACAACTAAAATCTGAACCGTGTTTGATGCATCCGTCATCGCGAACATTTTGCACCTTTTTTGACGGTTTTTACACCACCATTTGCGATTATTGCATCGCACATAGTTTCGACGAAGGGTCTCTGATCGTAGTGTTGCTTTAACAACATCCTGTAGTAGTGGTGGTACAACCGACTCAGTGAGTTCCTTCTTCAAAAGGTTACCCCAATAGTGTTGATTGCCCATGTGTCTTCATCAAGAAGTCCTCTACAGGATTTTGCATCATTTATGTGTACGTTGATGATCTCAACATCATCGGCAACACATCAGACATTGATGAAGCACGAAATCACCTAAAGATGGAATTTGAGATGAAGGATTTGGGTAAAACCAAGAGTCTGTTTCGATATCTTCAAGGCACAAAGGATCTTGGCCTGTTTTTCCAGTTCCAGAGAAATCAGGACTCTGATATGATTGGATATGCAGATGCCGGCTATTTGTCTGATATCCATAATGCCAGATCTCAGACCGACTTTGTGTTCCTACATGGTGGCACTGCTATATCATGGAAGTCTTCGAAACAGACTCTGTTGGCAACATCTACCAATCATTCTGAAATAATTTAATTATTTGAAGCATCATGTGAATGTGTATGGCTACGCAGAATGACAACCACATACAATAGTCATGTGGAATTCGGTCAATAGAATCACCCACCATTATCTATGAAGATAATGCGGCCTATGTCACACATATGCAATCAAGATATATCAAGAGTAATATCACTAAGCATATTTCTCCTAAGTGGTTTTTCCTCGTGATCTTCAACAAATCAAGGAAATAAACATATTGCAAGTCAAATCATGCGATAACCTTGCTGATATATTTACCATGTCTCTATCAAATTCTACATTTCAAAAATATGTTCATGGAATTGGTATACGATGACTTAGTGACTTGCAGGTGTCAGGGGGAGTATCTTCTTGAGATATCCTTGTTGAAAGACATCACATTATGCTATCTCTATGTGAGTTTATGTTTCAGGTTCTCATCAAAGGTTTCATGCATGAAGAACTTTGTGGAGGAGAATCCTTTTGAGATGATAGTGCTACCCGGACAATCGTGAGATGATTCTACATGGTCAAGTGTAGATTAGGGGGAGTGTTAAGATTTATTACTTAATGTAATTAGGAAATCTCCTCTTTCCAAACCATCGGGCGGCTCCTCACACAACTGATGCTTCTCCCGCTCGTCCTCGAACCAACGTGACTCCTCAGATCAGTCGCCTCTCTCTAGGGATATATATACTCCTTGTAACCATCGTCAAGAGTAATCGATCATTTGATTTCGAACATTCACTACCACCACCACGAGCACTTGTGCCGAACCTCGATTTTGTCATGATCTCTCCATGAGTGAGTTGTCAATATTATCTTGCCATTTCATCCATCGTGCTCGCATCTCTCGATGTTCCAAGACCGGCGGTATCGTCGGGAGACGAATTTTTTTCCGAAGGTGTTGTGAGAGTTGGATCAAGATGGTGGAACACGAGATTCATGATCTATCGAGGTTCTGACCCTACCCGAGGAGTTGAAACCCTACTCCTGCCTTTGGTGGTTGTGTTGCTCGAGTGCTCACCGGCGATCGGGAAGATGGTCGGGAGATCGGTTTCTTGGGTAAGCTTTCGGCCTTGGTGACGGAGAGGAAAAAGATGGTGGTCGGTGTCGGTGGGAACGACACCTATGGCATCACAAGAATCCCTACTACGGTTGCGGGGCGCGGGGTCATGAGAAGAGCGGATCAAACAGATAGCACACGGTTCGTTTATCCAGGTTCGGGCTGCGGGGATGCGTAAAACCCTACTCTTGCTTTGGTGGATTATATATCTGTGTTCTTGAGCTAGTTATGGGGCGTGAGGAGCTCCAAAAAGCCGAATACCCCTCCTGGTCGCCTCGGGCCTCCTTTTATAGGAAAGGGGTTGCCACAGTGGCACATATGAGGTGGAAAGGGTACAGTGATGTGAGGTTATCCCTCGCAGTACATGACAAGGCACATTTAATGCGTCTTGCCCAGGTGTCCTTGCTTTATCGGGGACAGGGGAGAGCCGTGTCTCATTCGTCGCAGCTCCCTCTCGCGTCGACACGCGCCCTGGCCAGCGGCGCCCGCGGTGCCATGTAGGCAGGAAGGCAGCTGAGGTGGCGCAGTGGTGGATCTCCATGAAGATCTGCATGCCGCCACGCAGGTGCCTGCCCAGCTGGTTGGGTCGGCAGCTGCATGCGAACGACAGTGGAGGTTCGACTGGCGTGGGCCTGATGGTGGCCCTACGGGTGTTCTTGGCAAGGGCCTTGCCGGGGCCCCGGCAAGGGTCTTGCCGTGGCGCCTGCTGTCATCCCCGGCAAGGCTCTTGCCGGGGGCCTTGTGGTCCTCCTTGGCTCGGATCCCGCCAAGGATCATCATCTTCTAAAGGGTGTATCTGATCTTGAATGTCTTCACAAAGATCTGCATGCCACCACGGGGATGTCTCCCGAATCCTTGCCCCATGGGGGCAGTGGACTCAAGGGTGACTCACTCCGTAGGTGTGGGGCGAGCTGCCACGGCAAGGGTCTTGCCGGGTTTGCTAAAACCGCCTCCCGGCAAGGATCTTGACGGGGGGTCCGTTTTGTCCCCTTTGCTCTTTGTGGTCTTGGTCTTGGCGTCGTTCTGCTTCTCCTGAGCTTCGGCCTTACCTTGGCTCACCTCCCTTTCCTTGCTCAGTGTGGTGGTGCCCGCGGCTCAGACTGCCCGTGCACAGTCATAGGGGTACAAAAAGCGTACCCCTCTTTTTGTACACCGACAGGAGCCCCCGGGCCTGGGCCACACGTAAGCGCAATCGCGTCGTTGTGCTAGGCCCAAAACCGGTGCGCGGGCAGGCGGGGCAGTTTTTTACCGCGGTAAGTTTCTTTGCGCGCTGTGCTTCCCATGCTTCCCGCGCGTGGCGCGGCGTGGGGAGGCGTGCGTGACGTGGGCGGAATGCGTGGGGTTGCTTCCCACGGGCATGCGTCACATCACAGTTAATGTGAAAGGAGGCGGCCCGCGTTTTTCCCCCATAAGAAGGAATAACCGTGGGCGCGCTGCTCACTTTCTCCTCTTTCCTCATGCCTTTTCCGATCTCAGAGCCGCCGTTCCCTTTCTTCCTTCCTTCCTAAGCTCTCGCTGTCGCCCGCCGCCGTCGCTTCGCCATCCCCCTTCCTCAGCCCTCTGAACTTCTTGGTTGCCATGTCTCCCAAATTCGCCATGGGCAAGGGGTGGCTAAGGGCGCCGGGACGGTGGAGCCGCCGGAGAGCGCGCTGTCGGGGGACCGGACGAAGTTCGCCTTCTTCTTCCCCTCTACGGTTGACGTTCAAGAACTTCGGGCCTCCTTCAAGCCCCTATGGGGAGTGAAGACGGGGGGAGAGGATTCAGGACACCCGGCAACGCGGATCATTCCTGCTTCTTGCGCTGATCCTGCCTCAAATCGGTACCCCTTCTTCGTTGATTACTTTTCTTGCGGGTTATGCCCTCCTTTCTCCGATTTCTTTTGCGACATTATGCGCACCTTCGGCTTTCGCCTCTTGGATTTTACTCCGAATGCGGTGGCGTGAATGGCTTTCTTCACGCATCTTTGCGAAGGCTTTGCCGGGGTGCAGCCCAACACGGCGCTCTTCCGCCATTACTTCTTCCCTCGTATCCAGCCGGGAGGAGCCATCTCCGGTTGCGTCACCTGGATCCCAAGATCCAATGGGGCGTACCCGGACGGTGCCGTGAAGGAGAGTTGGGAGGAATGGCGTGGCCGGTGGTGCTGGATTGGGGATGAAAACCCGCCGGAATTCTGCAAGGTCCGCCGAGTGCCTCCGGTCCGCGGTAGCGATTGGAGTGATGTCGACGCCGCCGATGGGAGGCTCACTGTCGCTACCACCAGGATTCTTCGGCTCACCCAGGCCGGACTCACCCATGAGATGATCGGGGCGGACTTCATTCGCCGCTGGATCGCCCCGTTGCACAGCAAGGGGAGGCCAGCTTGGCTCTTTACGAACCCGGCTGACATTATGCGACTCCGCCCCAGCCTCGATCACAACTTCACAGTGCTGGCGCATGCCTACTTCTGCCAGCGGCTTTTCCAGCTTGATGTGTGTCACGATGGCGAGGTCGAGCAGACCGGCAAGGCCGCGAGGGCTGCCGCAAAGGTTGGCAAGGCCCTCAAGGGGCCATTTTTCAAGCTGCCAGCGGGGGTGGTCCCGTTGTGCAACAATTCGCGTCGGTCTGAGATCATCGCCATGATGCCGGACTGTAATGCGCACGGCCCTGTCCCAAGATGGGAGGAGCCAAAGGACGAGGATGTGCAGCAATTCTTCGACACCCTGATCGAGGTGTACGTCAATGCCGACGCCGAGCGGTGGCTTATCATGGACACCACCTAGGCAGAGCTGGACTACATCGCCACTAGGGCGAGGGAGGCACAGCTTGCCATGGAGGCCGGCAGCGCCGGGGGCATGGAGGACATGCCCGCAATGGCGGCGGAGGAAGAGGAGCTCTCCCGGTGGGCGGCGGCCTCCGGGGAGGTCAGCAGCGCCAACATTGGATCTCCGCTCGTCGAAGACGCGGCCGACGAGTCATCGGGGGAGGAGGAGGACGTGGCGGCGGACTCGACGCCAACAAGGGGAAGAGGGCGAGTCCTGCGGTGGGCTGGCTCCGGTGAGCCGGTCCGGCCCGGCAGGGCTGCGCAGCCTCAATTGACCCTGGAGGGGTTTGGGCGCCACACGAGGGCCACGGCAGCCAAGAGGCTGACGAAGGCCGCTGAGAAGAAGAAGAAAACAGCCCCTTCCTCATTCGGGCGCGCACAAACCTCGCCGCCTCCTTCGCCTCCTCCGGCAGGCGTCGACTCGGATGATGATGTGGAGCTCCCTTTTGATCTCGGGCCTCTCAGCCCGGAGTGGAAAATGAAACTGGTGGAAGAGGAGGAGATGGATGACGAGTATGTTCTCCGTTCCTTACTGTCATTACCATTTCCTCGAATTTGGTCGCTTGTCTTGATCCATTTTTGCTTCCGTAGGGAGACAGAGACGTTGACCCAGAGGGTGAAGAGGGCGAGGACCTCGGCGAGCAGCCAGCCGCCGGCTGGGGCTTCAAAGACACCACTGGTGGTGCTGAGCAGCCCAGACAGCAGCCCCCGGCGTAGCCCCCAGCTTAAGTTCGTCACCCTCTTCTTACTCGACATGTGGTAGGTGCTCGATGCTATGATGCTGACCTTGCTGGGTTTGCAGGAGGGGAGCGGCAGCAGGAGGAGCCACAGAGGGCTACTCCTAACACACCACCCCCATCGACTACGCCGCCGCGGGGGGCATCCCCGGCAAGGGCATCAGGCACGGAGCCCACACCCATGGAGGAAGAGGGGAACTTGGGTGCTGGTGGCTCTGCCACGACACCAAATGCTGGCGGAGAGGGGACTTCTGCTTCACAGCTTGGCACCGGTGAGTCGACTGTCCTTCATCTCTGTTTTTCCCTTATTCTTTTCTTGGCTTCATTGCTCCCGTTGCTGCCCAGGCCCTCCTTCAACAGGTATGGAGGACGTGGATACCGTTGCTGGGAACATTGCAGAGGAGGCCGCCAAGGATGCTGCCGAGGACACCGCGGCGGGGGCCGCCAAGGCGATCGGCGAGGCTTCTGCCGAGGGCACCAGCGGTGGACCTGCCGGTGAGGCCGGCAAGGCCTCCGCCGAGGAGGAGGTGGTGGGTGACCAACCTCCCTCCTCCTCAACCTCGGGCCCCGGCAGGTATCTGAAGGTGGGCGACGATCTCTTCGTCCACCTCCCAGGGGCGTCGAGCCGGGCGCCCGCCGAAGGGGAAGTTTTCGACGGCGAGGTGCTTGCCGCCACCAGGCTTGAGGTGGTTGATGAGCCGGGCGTTGGTGGCGACGGTTCTCCAGAAGAGCAGCTTTTCCATGCCATGGGGGCCAATTTCCGGAAGCTCCAAGTGCTCTACCATGCTCGCGTGGACAAGGTCAAGTCCAGGATGGCAACGGTGGACAACGCGGAGGTGGACTTCAAGGCGCGCTTTGCCGAGACGCAGACCTGGTTCCACCAGGCTCGCGAGGAGCAGTGGGCCTTTCAGGAGAAATTGGCCGAGCGCGATGTGGAGCTCACCATGAAGATGGCCGACATCGAGAAGGCCCAGGAAAAGGCGGCGCACTTGGCTGCAGCGGCTGAGGCCGCCCGGAACCAGCATCAAGCCACCTTGGATTCCCAGAAAGAGGACCTCACTGCGCGTGAGGCGAAGCTTGCCGCAGCGCTCCGTGGCAAGGATGAGGAGCTCGAGGCCCTTGTCGCGCGGCGGACTCGCGAGCTGGATTAGAGGCACAAGGAGGCACTCGATGCCCAGGCTCTGGCCCATGCCGGCAAGGTAAGGGAGTTGGAGGTGGCGCAGGACGAGCTAAAGGAGCAGGCCCTCAAGCTGTCCAACGAGAAGAGCACGCTCAACAGCGCCTTGGTGGAGGCGCAAGGAGCGGTCATCAGCAGGGCTGGGGAGCTCTCCGAAGCACAAAACTCCATCAGAGACCTCAAGCTGAAGCTGGAGGATCTCGAGAAGATGCTGTCGGAGAGCAGGGCTCGGGAGGAGACCTTGACCAGGAGCCTGGAGGAGGAGAAGCAGCTGCGGGCGAACGAGGCCGCCTCCCACCAGGATTATGTGGCGGGCGAGAACAGATGGATCAGCCGTCTGGAGGAGGTCGCCGGCAGGGTCACCTCGCAGTTGGCCACCATAGGGATGCCACACGTGAGGTACGCCTCTGAGCACAGCGGGACCGTCATCACCAAGTTGACCCTGTTCTTCGAGGGCGTCCTCGGAGCCTTGGCTTATCTTCACTCCAACAGGACGGCCACGCTAGCCGAGGAGGCCCGGCGACTTTGCCGGAGGGTCGTGACCAAGGTCCTCACCAAGACGGCATACTAGAATCCCGATCTTGACTTCGCGGCCGCGATGAAGAGCTTGCCGGATGGTGCTAACCTCACGGTGCTCAAGGAGCGCATCAAGCCCATCACCGACTGCATCGACGAAATCAAGAGGGTGGAAGGCCAGCACCGGGATTAGGCATCCCGTTCTTCTTCGCCGCTGCGGGTTCCCGACCAAGACAAATTTTATCTTTAGTTAGAACCGCAGCTATGATGTGATGTAATATAACTTTGAAGTACTCTTAATTTTCATGCATGTTATTTCCCCGTTCGATTCCTCTTTGTATGTGTGCCCTACGTCGATCGGGAAGGCTTGCTGGCACGCAAGCCCCTAGCGGCGTTTTGGGGACGGATCCCCATGGCCAGCCGGGTACACGTGCTGCCGGACAAGCCACCTTTCCGTTCTGAACGCAGCCGCTCGAACTGTCGAGCTTGACTCGAGTCAGAATCGGGGGCATTGCTGATCGCGGAAGGATACTCTGCCATTCTCGACGCAGCCGCTTGAGCTGTTGAGCGGACTCGAAACAGGGCAAGGGCGTTGCCGATCGTGGTAGAGCCCCCTGGCATGCAGGTTTCTCATACAAAGCAAATATCTCCGGGGGGGATAACCTCAAATAAGAAGGGTAGCACAAATAAGGGTTCAGTGCAACTTAGCTTCTGTTTGCAATCGCTCAAGTGTCGATCTTCTGGCCTCCTTTCTTCTTCAAGGATCACGAAGATGAAGGAGTGCCGGGCTAACTGCTAGAGCCGATTCTCACAACTGTGCCCCCTACCTGGCGCGCCAAAGATGTCGGTGGGAACGACACCTATGGAATCACAAGAATCCCTACTACGGTTGCGGGGCGCGGGGTCGTGAGAAGAGTGGATCAAGCAGATAGCACACGGTTTGTTTATCCAGGTTCGGGCCGCGGGGATGCGTAAAACCCTACTCCTGCTTTGGTGGATTGTATATCTGTGTTCTTGAGCTAGCTATGGGGCATGATGAGCTCCAAAAGGCCGAATCCCCCTCCTGGTCGCCTCGGGCCTCCTTTTATAGGAAAGGGGTTGCCACAGTGGCACACATGAGGTGGAAAGGGTACAGTGATGTGAGGTTATCCCTCGCAGTACGTGACAAGGCGCATTTAATGCGTCTTGCCCAGGTGTCCTTGCTTTACCGGGGACGGGGGAGAGCCCTGTCTCGTCCGTCGCCGCTCCCTCTCGCGTCGACACGCGCCCTGGCCAGCGGCGCCCGCGGTGCCATGTAGGCAGGCAGGCAGCTGAGGTGGCACAGTGGTGGGTCTCCACGAAGATCTGCATGCCGCCACGCAGGTGCCTGCCCAGCTGGTTGGGTCGGCAGCTGCATGCGAACGGCGGTGGAGGTTTGACTGGCGTGGGCCTAATGGTGGCCCTACGGGTGTTCTTGGCAAAGGTCTTGCCGTGGCGCCTGCTGTCATCCCCGGCAAGGCTCTTGCTAGGGGCCTTGTGGTCCTCCTTGGCTCGGATCCCGCCAAGGATCATCATCTTCTAAAGGGTGTATCTGATCTTGAATGTCTTCACAAAGATCTGCATGCCACCACGGGGATGTCTCCCGAATCCTTGCCCCATGGGGGCAGTGGACTCAAGGATGACTCACTCCATAGGTGTGGGGCGAGCTGCCACGGCAAGGGTCCTGCCGGGTTTGCTAAAACCGCCTCCCGGCAAGAATCTTGCCGGGGGGGGTCTGTTTTGTCTCCTTTGCTCCTTGTGGTCTTGGTCTTGGCATCGTTCTGCTTCTCCTGAGCTTCGGCCTTACCTTGGCTCACCTCCTTTGCCTTGCTCAGTGTGGTGGTGCGCGTGGCTCAGACTGCCCGTGCACAGTTATAGGGGTACAAAAAGCATACCCCTCTTTTTGTACACCGACAGTCGGTGAAACCCCTAGCTCTAGGGTGATCTTTCATGTGTTCAATATCGCCTAGGAGGGCCCCTAGCTCGCATTATATACCTGGCCGAGCTAGGGTTACATGGCTTAGGTCGGAGTACTATTGGGCTCGCCCCCCTCGGTTGAATTGGATCGTGCCATGCTACAATGGCCCTCTACTTCCTTGTCTCCCAAGTTGGTGGGGAGCCAGGCTAGTGCCTAGGCCCAACTGGTGACTCAACACCTTGGTCCATGACGTGGTTGGGCTTGCACTCGGCTACCATATCGGTGTGTCATATCCTCGTCAGTAGAACTTGATTGTCGTTGACCTACCTATTGGGAGGTCACACGAGACTTGTTGAATTCCTGAAGGAAGAAAGAGAGAAAATGGGGTCACATGGCTCTGGAGCCATCTATCGCGCAAGGGAATCCGGTCGGATTGCCAATGGCGCTTGGAAATCCCAAGAGGGTTGCTTCCAACTAGCGTCCCAGCAGGGGGACCATCTTGGCGCCTGTTGTGAGCCAATGTCTTGAATGATGACGCTCGGGATTTGAGTGAATCTGAATGGCGTAGGGCCTGATTCATGGCCTGCTGGGGGGCGCATCATAGGCGTCCTCGACTCAGATGCATCCGAGTGTAGCGCGGTTGTTGAAATCAGGTGCAAACACCATGGTCAGCTTCATGGGCCACCTCCTAAGTAGTGTCGCTATAGTTGGGCACTAGGGGATGAAATGCCGCTCTGTGCTGATGGCTATCACTCAATCGGATGTGGGAAAGGATAAATCTCCACTAACCCCTTTGTTGGGTGATTAGTTGATGGAGGGGATATGTGCGCCAGTCAAGTTCGAGTCGATTCCTGATGTGCGATAATCGTGATGCCTTGTGACAGGCGATTGGTCAGAGAGAACGAAGCTCTGGCAGCATGGGGTGCCGTGCCACCACTCTGAAATGTTGCATCACAATTAGCACACGACACCCTATAGGGGCGTGAGGCTTCGACAAACTCCCTAAATGGGTCACCTCCTATATGGGCATGAGAGTGGAGGCAAAGAGAACTTTGTAATTCTTCTGCTGTCGCTACTCTCTTCCTCGTACCCTTATTTCTTCACAACTCTTTGGTTCATGGCGAGGGAAGCGCCCAAAGCCTTTCGTCGTGCCTCATTGTTTTGCACCCTATGATGGCATCCTCCTCCTCCTCTGTCACGGGTAGCACCGCCAGTGATCAGCAGTCATCATCTTCTACGTGGATCGATAGTGCCACCAGTGACCCATAACCATCATCTCCGGTTCCACCTGCCTGTTAGTTGGTCCTTCTTAAGAGAAGTTCTCATTAGGAAAGTGTTCCTTGCTTGCTTTATCCACCATAGTATGAGCCTGGTCTCAGGAGGATGTAACACATATGTATTAGTGAGCTACAATAACCTCTCATTTTAAACTAGTCATTTTGCTAATCAGTGCATGTTCATCCTTGCTTCTCTCTCTTTTCAAATCCCTTCTAAATTCAACTCAAATTATAAGTGAAATCACAAACATGAAAACTAAAATGTTCATCGTGTGGCAAATAATCACTTGTTAATATTGGTGGTGAATAAACATCTTTATAAAGTGGTTTAATTCCCTAAAATAATTAAAATAGTCGCTAAATCAAATATTTAAAGGACTTCTAATTCATGAAAATTCTAAACTAATTTATTTAAGTGCTAATCTAACTGTGGCAGGGGCTAATAATTTGTGATACTAATTAGGTGCAAGAATTATATTTCATAAAACTAATTTGTTTTGAAAATAAATTAGAAAACAAAAAACAAATAAATAGAAAGCAAAAACTAAAAAAGGAAACGGAGAGAGAGCCCCCCATGCACCACTGGGCCTTACCCAACAGGCCTACCCGAACCGGCCCAGCCCACCTTCTGCTTCTCCCCTACCCGCGCATTGCTCCCTCGTCCCGCGTCGCTACAGGGAGAGGTCGCCATCGCACCTCCTCGCCAGTGATGCCTCGACAGGACAGGGTCGCGCCCACACCCCCGATCCCCTCTCCCACTCGGCCCCCACTTGCTCGCTCTCTCTGCCTCTCACCTCACCACCGCTCCCCTCCACCAGATTCGCCCGCTGCCGACCACGTTGCCGCCATGGCCGCTGCGTAGCCGCGGCCACCGCCTCCATCTCGCCTCTTTGACCTACCCCCGAGCATCGCCACCCTCGTCCACGCCGTCTGCGTGGATCAGATCGAGATGGGGTCCACTACAACGACGCCATCGACCCTTCTTCATCCTCGGTCAGCCGAGGACGTTGTCGACTGATTCGTTGCCGTCGAGCTCCCTCCGGCTCCCACGACCGCTACCCTGCACCCACAGTGTGCCCCGCGCCGCCTCCTCTCTCTCCCCCGCTCCTTCCCCTGCCCGTAGCCTCCCTGCCACATTACCGGGCTCCACGCCCGCCATGGCCACGGTCTGTGCGCCGTGCGTGCTCCTGGGCACCCTCGACTGATTTGGGCGCGCTCCAGAGCGTCCGCGCCGCCGCCCCGTGCCCGCGTTGCCCCCCTAGGCCACCCTCGCTGCGTTCTCGATCAGAACCTGAACATCGCCACCGGCGTCGTTCCCGTCCACCCCAACTCCGTCCACCATCGGCGTTAGACGCGGCACTCCGCGGCCGTTCGAGCGGCACCAACCACGCTCACTCTCGCGCACCACAGTGAAATCCTGACGAAGGACATAGCTCGTCGCCTCATTTCGGGATCATTGAAGCCTCTCCGGCGCCCACCGACGTGGCCGCCCTGAGGCCCACTAGTGGGTCCTGGGGGTCCCCCTTGACTAGTTGACTAGGTCAATTCTACTGACTGGGCATGCCCAGTCACTTACAAATGGGCCACCCATTAATTAATGTTTTTTATTACAACTTACTCCCTCCGTTCCTTTATGTAAGGTGTATTATTTTTGACACAGTGCTCAAGGCGCATAATTATAGATGTGTTAGTACAAAATTACCCTTGACAAATTTGTTAGTTAGTGACAAGTAAATCAGTGAGTCCAGGAAACTAAGAGATACATGCAATCAAAAGAGAGATAGTTTCCTTCTTTTGATACAAGGTGAGATACATGAAATTAGGAGAGAGATACTTTGCTCTCTCCGAAGGGATACAAAGGGAATTATGAGAATTTAGAAGAAATGCACCTTACATTATGGAATTTTATCAAAAGACAAATACACCTTATATAAAAGAATGGAGGGAGTAATTGCTTGTAACGCCCCCGATTCAATCGTACACTAATCATACACGCAAACGTGTACGATCAAGATCAGGGACTCACGGGAAGATATCACAACACAACTCTACAAATAAAATAAGTCATACAAGCATCATATTACAAGCCAGGGGCCTCGAGGGCTCGAATACAAGACCTCGATCATAGACGAGTCAGCGGAAGCAACAATATCTGAGTACAGACATAAGTTAAACAAGTTTGCCTTAAGAAGGCTAGCACAAACAGGGATACAGATCAAAAGAGCCGCAGGCCTCCTGCCTGGGATCCTCCTAACTACTCCTGGTCGCCGTCAGCGGGCTGCACGTAGTAGTAGGCACCTCCCGAGTAGTAGTAGTCATCATCGACGGTGGCGTCTGGCTCCTGGACTCCAACGTCTGGTCGCAGCAATCGTGTAGAAAGGAAAGGGGAAAAGAGGGAGAAAGCAACCGTGAGTACTCATCCAAAGTACTCGCAAGCAAGGAGCTACACTACATATGAATGCATTGGTATCAACTGGAATAAGGCTATCATATGTGGACTGAACTGCAGAATGCTGGAATAAGAGGGGGATAGCTAGTCCTTTCGAAGACTACGCTTCTGGTAACCTACATCTTGCAGCAGGAGAAGAGAGTAGATGGTAAGTTCACCAAGTAACATCGCCTAGCATAATCCTAACTGATGATCCTCCCCTTGTCGCCCTGTGAGAGAGCGATCACCGGTTGTATCTGGCACTTGGAAGGGTGTGTTTTATTAAGTATCCGGTTCTAGTTGTCATAAGGTCAAGGTACAACTCCAAGTCGTCCTGTTACCGAAGATCACGGCTATTCGAATAGTTTAACTTCCCTGCAGGGGTGCACCACATAACCCAACATGCTTGATCCCATTTGGCCGGACACACTTTCCTGGGTCATGCCCGGCCTCGGAAGAACAACACGTCGCAGCCCCACCTAGACCAACAGAGAGGTTAGCACGCTGGTCTAAACCTAAGTGCCCAGGGGTCTGGGCCCATCGCCCTTAGCACACCTGCACGTTGCGTGGGCGGCCGGAAGCAGACCTAGCCTAGCAGGCATTCCAGTCCAATCCGGCGCACGCCGCTCAGTTGCTGACGTCACGAAGGCTTCGGCTGATACCACGACGTCGAGTGCCCATAACTGTCCCCGCGTAGATGGTAAGTGCGTATAGGCCAGTAGCCAGACTCAGATGAAATACCAAGATCTCGTTAAACGTGTTATTTTGAAATAACCGCGAACGCCGACCAGGGCCAGGCCCACCTCTCTCCTAGGCAGTCTCAACCTGCCCTGTCGCTTTGCCACAAAGATCCACTCAGAGGGCCGTCGGGACAAACGTCCTTTCGGACCCAATCCGTGGATCACTCGCGGGTACTCCTACGAGCCGACCCGTCTTTAGTCACCTCAAGTATCATATATAAAGTATATAGTATATACCCGTCATCACCTCCCGAGTGATCATGGCCCGATAGTATAGCATGGCAGACGGACAAGAATGAAGGGCCACTGATGATAAACTAGCATCCTATACTAAGCATTAGGATTGCAGGTAAAGGTAACAACAGTTGTAGCAACAATGACAGGCTATGCATCAGGATAGGATTAACAGAAAGCAGTAACATGCTACACTACTCTAATGCAAGCAGTATAGAGGAGAGTAGGTGATATCAGGTGATCAAGGGGGGGGGGCTTGCCTGGTTGCTTTGGCAAGAGAGAGGGGTCGTCAACACCGTAGTCGCACTAGGTAGCAGCGGTGTCAGTCTCGATGTATAGCGAGAGAAGAGGGGGAAGAAACAATAAATATAATGCAAACGAATGCATGAAGATGCATGACATGACAAAGCGCGATGCTAGGTGTGTCCTAACGCGGTACGAGGTGGTACCGGTGAAGGGGGAAAAACACCCGGGAAAGTATTCCCGGTGTTTCGTGTTTTCGGACAGATGAACCGGAGGGGGAAAGTTGTGTGTTCGGTATGCTAGGGATGCATGGCGGGCGAACGGGTTGCCTATCCGGGTTCGTCTCGTCGTTCTGAGCAACTTTCATGTACAAAGTTTTTTCATCCGAGTTACGGATTAAAAGATATGATTTTCTAAAGATTTAAATCATTTTTTGATTTTAATTAGTTCTTTGATTCTAACATTATCCAAAACAGTGAATGATGACACATGCATGACATCAGAGTGATGTCAGCAGGTCAACTGGTCGGTTGACCAGTCAAACCAGACAGGTGGGTCCAATGGGACCCACATGTCATTGTCTGGGCCACTAACAGGGGGTTTAGTCTAACTAATCTGGGTTAATTAGTACGTGGGGGCCCAGTAGTCCATGAGAGATTAGGTTTTAATTAATTAATTTAATTAATTAGCAGTTTATCTATTTCTTTTTATTCGTTTTATTGCATGGGGCCCGCATGTCAGTGCCACTGGGCTGCCCAGTCAGCAGTTGACTGGGTCAACCCAGTCAACTGGGCCACCAGGGCCCACTGGCCAGCGACACAGAGGTGGGGCCCGCCTAGCCACGTCGGCGGACGGCGCCAGAACGATGCCGGTGAGGCAAAACGCGGCGGCGCGGCTCAGGCGAGCGTCGGGTTTCGTCTACGGGGCACCAAAACGAGCGCGGCCGGGCGCGTTAGAACGGTGAGACGACGACGCGTCGGTTGGTGGTGGTTACGCGGGCAGTGGTCGCCGGAATCGAGCGCGGCGAGCTCATCGGCGGTGAGGTGGTTCGGCCGTGAGACGAAGACGGCGACGCAGCGCGCTTCGAGGCTAACGGGAAGGCTAGGGGGGAGCTGCGCGACGCACTGAGCACAAAGGGCTCAGCCCCGTGACCATTTGGTCACCCGAAGGGCGCCGACGACACGCGCAGACGGCGGCACGGTCGGGTGAGTGGGGAACGGCGGCAGCAGGGTGCAGACGGGCGAATTAAAGGGGGGGAGGTCCTACGCGTTGCGGGGAACACGTTGCGCACTGGCTCGTGACCACTTGGTCGCCGGAGCCACGCCGACGATGAGCTCGGGCGGAGCCGCGTTCGGGCATGAGGTGGGGAAGGAGCTACGGTGGCCGAAATGCTCGGGAAAGAGAGGGGAGGAAGCGGGGGCTCACTGAGCGGCACACACGGTGGCCCTTGGGGGTTTAGTAGCTGCAGGGGCGTCGCCGGAGTTGGTGAAGAGCGGCGACACGTCTCGTTGGAGCAGAGGAGGAAGACGGCGGCGTCGGGGCGTTGCGGTGGCTCCGGTCTCCAACGGGTTGCACCAGTCGAAGCAGCGGACGACGGCGGCCCTTGGAGACACCGTGGGGCGGCGAGGTGGGCTCGGTGGCTGTGGTTAGGCCGGAGACATGGCGTCGGTGGCGCTCGGATGCGGAGGGGAACGAGGGGGGAGAGGCGCGGTGGATCTGAGGGGGGAAGGCGTAGGAACCGAGGCGAGAGTGGGGGCGAGTGAGAGGCGGGATTGAGGAGGTGGGGGCGTGGCGGCCTTATCCTCGCCCCGTCGCCGGCGAGGGGGGTTCGGCGGGGACGCGCCCTGTTCCGACCCGGGTCAGGGGAACAGGGGAAGGGGACGCGGCAGAGGGAGGCGGGCCGGGTGTGGCCCGCTGGGCCAGGTGGGCCGGCCGGTGTGAGCTGGGCCGCCTGGTCCAGGGGGGCTTCCCCCTTTTTTGTTTTTGTAATTTCTTTCTTTTATTTATTTTCCTTTTCTGTTTTATTTAGTTTAGGGCATTTAGGTATTTTGTAAAATTGTATCCTCTACACCATAATTACCAGTGCAATATTTGGCACCCACCGAACATTTTTGTTTTGGCTTTTGAAAGCGTTGGGTGTCTGTCACTAATTCATTTTTGAATTTGCAATGTTTTTGGAACTACCACCTGATTAGCAACAGTAACATAGATGACATGGCATCATCAAGAGAGTTTTACTCTAGCCTAATTATCCGGGCGTTACAATTCTCCTCCACTACAAGAAATCTCGTCCCGAGATTTAGGAGGTAGAAGGAAACAGTGCGGGGTATTCATCTCGAAGGCGATCCTCGCGTTCCCAGGTAGCTTCGTTTTCAGAGTGATTCGACCACTGGACCTTGAGGAACTTGATCGCCTTCTGACGTGTGCGGTGTTTAGCTTGGTCGAGAATGCGGACCGGATGCTCTTTATAGGAGAGATCCTGTTGCAATTCGAGCACTTCATGATCCACTGCTCGGATTGGGTCCTTGAAGCATTGGCGGAGCTGTGACACGTGGAACACATAGTGAACCTGAGAAAGGGTCGGTGGAAGCTCCTGAGAAAGGACCAATATAGCGGGGAGCTAGCTTTCCTTTGATCCCGAAGCGGTGAGCACCCTTCATTGGTGTAACTCGAAGATAGGCCTTTTCGCCAGGTTGATAGGCCATGTCTTTATGATGACGATCATAATTACTCTTTTGACGTGACTGAGCAGTCTTGAGATTCTCGCGAATAATGCGAACTTGTTCTTCGGCATGTTGGATAATATCCGGACCAAAGAGTGGACGTTCCCCAGTTTCTGACCAGTTCAGTGGGGTTCGGCACTTTCATCCATATAACACTTCGAAGGGGGCCATCTTCAGACTAGCTTGATAGCTATTATTATAAGAGAACTCAGCATACGGGAGAGATTCCTCCCATTTCTTGCCGAAGGAAATAACACAAGCTCGAAGCATGTCTTCGAGAACTTGGTTGACACGTTCAACTTGCCCTTGTGACTGCGGATGAAACGCCGTACTGAACGATAGATGAGTTCCCATAGCTTCTTGGAAACTTGCCCAAAATCTTGAAGTGAATAAACTGCCACGGTCTGAACTGATAACCAGTGGAATACCGTGAAGTGAAACAATTCTGGCCATGTATAGAGTATCAAGCTGACTAGCAGTGATTGTCTCTTTGACCGCCAGAAAATGTGCAACTTTAGAAAGCTGGTCAATGACGACAAGAATAGCATCATTACCATTTTGCGATTTGGGAAATCCAGTGACGAAGTCCATTTCAACATGGTCCCATTTCCATTCAGGAATAGAGATAGGTTGCAGAGTTCCAGCAGGCCTTTGATGCTCTGCTTTGATACGGCGACAAACGTCACACTCAGCAACATAACGAGCAATGTCCTACTTCATATTAGACCACCAGAATCTTTGACGAATATCCTAGTACATCTTTGTACTACCAGGATGGATGGACAGAGGCGTATCATGAGCTTCTTGCATAACCCTTTTAGTCTTATCCAGGTTTTTCTTCGAACATGGTACCACTAGGCGGCCTTTGAAGTACAAGGCGCCATCGTCGGCGATAGTGAAGAATGAGGGCTTTCCTTTTGCTAGATGGCGTTTAATCTTATGGACTTCAGAGTCATAACCTTGAATAGTCTTTATACTAGCTACGAGATCTGGTACGACAGCCAGGGTATTTAGAGAACACTTAGTAACAACAAGAAGATTCATCTTGCGGAACTCCGGGGGAGGGGGAGCGAGTGCTCTAGGAGGAACAATATGGAGGTTCAGCTTTCTAAATTCTTCGACAAGCCAGGGCTGAACTTTGCGAACCTGGAGGTGTTTGCAGTAAGACTTGCGGCTCAAGGCATCAGCCATTACATTAGCCTTGCCGGGGGTATAGGATATACCCACGTCAAAGTCTGCAACAGTCTCCATCCATCTTTGCTGACGGAGGTTCAGATCTGGCTGAGTAAACAGATACTTCAGACTTTGGTGGTCGGTGAAGATTTCGCAAAGATTACCGAGAAGGTAATGTTGCCACTTCTTCAGTGCATGAATGACAGCAGCAAGCTCGAGGTCGTGAACTGGGTAGTTTTCTTCGTGAGGGCGCAGTTGACGAGAGGCATAAGCAATCACTCTACGCTCTTGCATTAGGACACAGCCTAATCCTTGACGGGAAGCGTCGCAGTAAATGACGAAGTCCTTCTTAGTATCAGGTGGAGCAAGCACTGGGGCAGAAGTTAACTTGTCTTTGAGCACCTGGAAACTTTCCTGACACTTGTCTGTCCAGTCAAACTTGACACCCTTATGCAACAGATTAGTCAGGGGCCTGGCAATCTTGGAGAAGTTCTCGATGAATCGACGGCAATAGCTGGCGAGACCGAGAAAACTTCGGACTTGCTTCACATTTTTCGGAGGAGTCCAATCGAGAATAGCCTGAACTCGTTCAGGGTTGACGGCAATACCATCCTTGGAGATGACATGCCCAAGATAGGTTACTTCAGGGAGCCAAAATTCACACTTGGAATACTTAGCATACAGTTGATGCTCTCGAAGCTTTTCCAGCACAAGACGAAGATGTTCAGCATGTTCTTCTTCGTTCTTGGAAAATACAAGGATATCGTCCAGATAAACCACGAAGAACTTGTCGAGGTAATCCATGAATATATAGTTCATCAGATGAGAGAAGGTGGCGGGAGCATTCGTTAAGCCGAATGACATGACGGTGTACTCGTATGATCCATACTGAGTCACGAAGGCGGTTTTTGGGATATCCTCTTCACGAACACGGATCTGGTGGTAACCCAACCTCAAGTCGAGTTTGGAGAACACTGATGAGCCAGCCAGTTGATCATAAAGATCATTGATCCGAGGAAGAGGATATTTATTTTGAATGGTAGCTTGGTTTATAGGATGGTAGTCTTGGACTAATCGGTTTGTCCCATCCTTCTTCTTAACAAAGAGAGAAGGTGCTCCCCAAGGAGAGCAACTTGGCCGAATGAAACCTTTGACAAGAGATTTGTCGATTTCCTCCTTAAGCTCAATGAGTTCATGCGGCGGCATCTTGTAGGATCGTTTAGCTATAGGGGTGGTGTCGGGTTTCAAGTCGATGATGAATTCGACAGCTCTAGCAGGGGGAATCCCTGGAAGTTCTTCTGGGAAGACATCATGGAATTCACGAACGACGGGAATGTTTTCAATGCCCTCGAGTGGTGCAGCGTTCAACACATTCAAGGCATAAAGCCGTGCCTCGGCGTTTTGCACCAGATGAGCTTGGTAAGTAACTATTTCGTCTGAAGGGTGTAGCAGATGGACGGTCTTAGTGGCGCAAACTATAGAAGCAGTATGCGCTTTTAACCAATTCATTCCCAGAATGAGATCAATGCTACATGACTTCAGTACGATGGGAGAGACAAAGAATTCCAGTCCTTCGATTTCTACAGGGACGTCGTTGCAAATCATGGAGGTTCGACATTGGCCCGCAGGGGTGTGTACTAATAGTGAAGCATTCATGTCCTCACATTTAATGTCATGCAAGCATGCAAAATCTTCTGACATGGATGAATGCGATGCACCTGTATCAAATAAAACGGATGCTAGTACTGAATTTACGAGGAATGTACCCATCACAGTAGCAGGCTGGTCTTGAGCTTCGTTCAGATCAACGTGGTTGGCATGAACACGACCATAAGACTTGGCATTGTTATTGCAAGGCTGGTTGCTTCCACGGCCAGCTGTGGGAAGGGCCAGTTGATTCTGGTTCTGATTCTGATAGCAGTTCCTGGCAAGGTGACCAGGTTGGCCACACTTGTAGCACAGACCATTATTGGGAGTGGGAACAGGAGCTTGGGGTGGTGGAGCTGGAAGCCTTGGCTGCCTAGTTGGAGGAGCAGGCAGACGAGGTGCAGCATAGGTCTGCCTTGGGGCAGGTGCATTCGGCTGGTACATGCTGTTGGGAATCCATATCTTGCGCTTCTGTGAGGACGAGCCCAAAGTTGATCCCGTGTCACGGTTGCGCCTCTGAGAGCTCTGGTATTCCTGCAGACTAGTTTCAACATTGATGGCCTTGTTCACCAGGGTGGCGAAATCAGCAAAGTCATGCACTAGAAGTGCGAGCTTGATATCAGCTTGAAGGCCATCACGGAACTTCTCCTGTCCGCGTGCATCAGTTGCAATGTCTTCTTCGACATAGCGGGACAAGTCAAGAAACTCCCGCTGATAAGCTTCAATAGTCTTGTTGCCTTGGGTGAGGTTGCGAAACTCGCGCTTCTTACGGTCCATGACTCCCTGAGGAATGAAGCGAGCACGGAAGGCAGCTTGGAAGTCTGGCCAGGTGATGATTGTTCCAACTGGCAGAGTACACCTGTGGCTGTCCCACCATTGAGCTGCGGGTCCCTTCAGGAAGAAGGAAGCAAAGGTGACATAGCTGGCAGGGACTACATCAGCAGACTCCATCTCATAGGTGATGTCACGGAGCCAGTCATCAGCATCCAGAGGCTGAGTTGAGCTGCGATGCATAGTTGGGTTCAGGCGCATGAAATCCTGCAGAGTTACTGGGGTTGGCTGCTGGTTCATATTGGGGCGAGGAAACTGAGCCATCATATTCTCCATGAACTGGCGATTCATCTCAAGCTGTTGGATCATACCAGCCATGTACTCAGGCGGTGGTGGGAGGTTGCCACCACGTCCACGACCACCTGGTCTAACCATCCTGCTAATATATAACAGGGGTAGTTCAGCATCGAGAAATTTGCAAAGACAAGAATCATTCATGATGAAACATGCACAATGAAAGCAGCACGATAGATACTACATAGTAGTCAGCATATATTACAAAAGATATCATGCATAGAGTGCGGTACACAGAGTTCAGTACATAGACTAATACATCATAGGCGGCACGCAGGCTCGCGGCGAATGCATCTAACACTAACAAGCAAGCCTACATCAGTCCCACGCGGTACTGCGGAGGTAGGTGTAGCCCGACAGCTGCTAGTGACGCGAAGGGAAGACCTCCACACGAGTAGCCTGGGGTCCGCGGATACTCTGGTGCGGAACCCGATGCGCAGGTGGCAGGAGAGGACCAAGTGCAGGAGAGTAGCCTCCCACATCTAGCCAGCCGACGCCCTGGGGCATCACGGTCCTGGCAGGATAGATCGCAGAACGCGACAGATCACCAGATCGGACAGAGGGGTGCAACAACGTCAGAGCACGGTACAGGTGCTGACGAGTGGTGTACAGCTCGTGGCGAAGAGCTCGGTTAGCTCTATCCATCCCATTAGCATGCAGAACCAGGTTCTGATGGTAGAAGGGCTCTCGGGTGACAGTGGAGTAGGCCGCGGTGTAGTAACCCTCCGCACCAACATCGTATGTGATAGCAATGTGCCTGAAGGGGAGGTTTCCAACTCCTGATACTCTCCACGAAGACATGTCAGAGCAGCATAAGCAACATCGTGGACCGCCATATCGATAGTCACTCCAACACCATGAGCGGTGTGCAGCACGGTAGTGGAGTCATACTCCCGAGAGTAGAGGTGGACGATGGCACAGTACATCTCCTGGTTGAAGTACTGATACTCCTCATAGACGGTGTACTCAAGGTGCCAGCGATAATCCAGATAGGTCATCATCTCAACCAACACAACAGGTGATCCTGAGGCACCAATGGCCGTCATGTGGCGCACGACCTGTCTCGTGGGTTCCATCTGGAAACAAAGATGTTTCAAAGGAGTCAACTGACAGTGTGGATAATTCAATATACTACTCTAATGAATAGCTAGGGCTTATCCAACTTTGGGGTGAACGTGGTCACGAGATCCTAATGTTAAAGTTAGTAAAATCGTTTAACCCGAGTAGGAGAGAGTTCAGAGTCCCACAGTAAGGATCGAGGAGTAAAAGGTCCTAATATCACCCAGATGGCGACGTGGGCCCGTAAGGCACACAGCCATGTTAGTAAAAGTTTTTGTAATGTTTAGACTCAACTTCGGCCAAGGAGTGTGGAAGGGGGATTCCTACAGGCAGTTGGCTCTGATACCAACTTGTAACACCCCCGATTCAATCGTACACTAATCATACACGCAAACGTGTACGATCAAGATCAGGGACTCACGGGAAGATATCACAACACAACTCTACAAATAAAATAAGTCATACAAGCATCATATTACAAGCCAGGGGCCTCGAGGGCTCGAATACAAGAGCTCGATCATAGACGAGTCAGCGGAAGCAACAATATCTGAGTACAGACATAAGTTAAACAAGTTTGCCTTAAGAAGGCTAGCACAAACAGGGATACAGATCAAAAGAGGCGCAGGCCTCCTGCCTGGGATCCTCCTAACTACTCTTGGTCGCCGTCAGCGGGCTACACGTAGTAGTAGGCACCTCCCGAGTAGTAGTAGTCGTCGTCGACGGTGGCGTCTGGCTCCTGGACTCCAACGTCTGGTCGCAGCAATCGGGTAGAAGGGAAAGGGGAAAAGAGGGAGAAAGCAACCGTGAGTACTCATCCAAAGTACTCGCAAGCAAGGAGCTACACTACATATGAATGCATTGGTATCAATTGGAATAAGGCTATCATATGTGGACTGAACTGCAGAATGCTGGAATAAGAGGGGGATAGCTAGTCCTTTCGAAGACTACGCTTCTGGTAACCTCCATCTTGCAGCAGGAGAAGATAGTAGATGGTAAGTTCACCAAGTAACATCGCATAGCATAATCCTAACCGATGATCCTCCCCTCGTCGCCCTGTGAGAGAGCGATCACCGGTTGTATTTGGCACTTGGAAGGGTGTGTTTTATTATGTATCCGTTTCTAGTTGTCATAAGGTCAAGGTACAACTCCAAGTCGTCCTGTTACCGAAGATCACGGCTATTCGAATAGTTTAACTTCCCTGCAGGGGTGCACCACATAACCCAACATGCTCGATCCCATTTGGCCGGACACACTTTCCTGGGTCATGCCCGGCCTCGGAAGATCAACACGTCGCAGCCCCACCTAGACCAACAGAGAGGTCAGCACGCCGGTCTAAACCTAAGTGCCCAGGGGTCTGGGCCCATCGCCCTTAGCACACCTACACGTTGCGTGGGCGGCCGGAAGCAGACCTAGCCTAGCAGGCGTTCCAGTCCAATCCGGCGCGCACCGCTCAGTTGCTGACGTCACGACGGCTTCGGCTGATACCACGACGTCGATTGCCCATAACTGTCCCCGCGTAGATGGTTAGTGCGTATAGGCCACTAGCCAGACTCAGATGAAATACCAAGATCTCGTTAAACGTGTTATTTTGAAATAACCGCGAATGCCGACCAGGGTCAGGCCCACCTCTCTCCTAGGTGGTCTCAACCTGCCCTGTCGCTTCGCCGCAAAGATCCACTCAGAGGGCCGTCGGGACAAATGTCCTTTCGGACCCAATCCGTGGATCACTCGCAGGTACTCCTATGAGCCGACCCGTCTTTAGTCACCTCAAGTATCATATATAAAGTATATAGTATATACCTGTCATCACCTCCCGAGTGATCACGGCCCGATAGTATAGCATGGCAGACGGACAAGAATGAAGGGCCACTGATGATAAACTAGCATCCTATACTAAGCATTAGGATTGCACGTAAAGGTAACAACAGTTGTAGCAACAATGACAGGCTATGCATCAGGATAGGATTAACGGAAAGTAGTAACATGCTACACTACTCTAATGCAAGCAGTATAGAGGAGAGTAGGCGATATCAGGTGATCAAGGGGGGGGCTTGCCTGGTTGCTCTGGCAAGAGAGAGGGGTCATCAACACCGTAGTCGCACTGGGTAGCAGCGGTGTCGGTCTCGATGTATAGCGAGAGAAGAGGGGGAAGAAACAATAAATATAATGCAAACGAATGCATGACGATACATGACATGAAAAAGCGCGATGCTAGGTGTGTCCTAACGCAGTACGAGGTGGTACCGGTGAAGGGGGAAAAACATCCGGGAAAGTATTCCCGGTGTTTCGCGTTTTCGGACAGATGAACCGGCGGGGAAAAGTTGCGTGTTCGGTATGCTAGGGATGCGTGGAGGGCGAATGGGTTGCGTATCCGGGTTCGTCTCGTCGTTCTGAGCAACTTTCATGTACAAAGTTTTTTCATCCGAGTTACGGATTAAAAGATATGATTTTCTAAAGATTTAAATCATTTTCTAATTTTAATTAGTTATTTGATTCTAACATTATCCAAAACAGTGAATAATGACGCATGCATGACATCAGAGTGATGTCAGCAGGTCAACTGGTCGGTTGACCAGTCAAACCAGACAGGTGGGTCCAGTGGGACCCACATGTCATTGTCTGGGTCACTAACAGGGGGTTTAGTCTAACTAATCTGGGTTAATTAGTAGGTGGGGGCCCAGTAGTCCATGAGAGATTAGGTTTTAATTAATTAATTTAATTAATTAGCAGTTTATCTATTTCGTTTTATTCATTTTATTGCATGGGGCCCGCATGTCAGTGCCACTGGGCTGCCCAGTCAGCAGTTGACTAGGTCAACCCAGTCAACTGGGCCACCAGGGCCCACTGGCCAGCGACACAGAGGTGGGCCCGCCTAGCCACGTGGCGGATGGCGCCGGAACGACGCCGGTGAGGCAAAACTCGGCGGCACGGCTCAGGCGAGCGTCGGGTTTCGTCTACGGGGCACCAAAACGAGCGCGGCCGGGCCCGTTAGAACGGCGAGACGACGACGCGTCGGTTGGTGGTGGTTACGCGGGCAGTGGTGGCCGGAATCGAGCGCGGCGAGCTCATCGGCGGTGAGGTGGTTCGGGCGTGAGACGAAGACGGCGACGCAGCACGCTTCGGGGCTAACGGGAAGGCTAGGGGGAGCTGCGCGACGCGCTGAGCACAAAGGGCTCGGCCCCGTGACCATTTGGTCACCGGAAGGGCGCCAGCGACGCGCGCAGGCGGCGGCATGGTCGGGTGAGTGGCGAACGGCGGCAGCAGGGTGCAGACGGGTTTGGAACACGTTGCGCGCGGGCTCGTGACCACTTGGTTGCCGGAGCCACGTCGACGACGAGCTCGGGCGGAGCCGCGTTCGGGCACGAGGTGGGGAAGGAGCTACGGTGGCCGAAATGCTCGGGAAAGAGAGGGGAGGAAGCGGGGGCTCACTGAGAGGCACACACGGTGGCCCTTGGGGGTTTAGTAGCTACAGGGGCATCGCCGGAGTTGGTGAATAGCGGCGACACGTCTCGTCGGAGCAGAGGAGGAAGACGGCGGCGTCGGGGCGTTGCGGTGGCACCGGTCTCCAACGGGTTGCACCAGTCGAAGCAGCGGACGACGGCGGCCCTTGGAGACACCGTGGGGCGGCGAGGTGGGCTCGGTGGCCGTGGCTAGGCCGGAGACATGGCGTCGGTGGCGCTCAGATGCGGAGGGGAACGAGGGGGAGAGGCGCGGTGGATCTGAGGGGGGGAAGGCGCAGGAACCGAGGCGAGAGTGGGGGCGAGTGAGAGGCGGGATCGAGGAGGCGGGGGCGTGGCGGCCTTATCCTCGCCCCGTCGCCGGCGAGGGGGGTTCGGCGAGGACGCGCCCTGTTCCGACCCGGGTCGGGGGAACAGGGGAAGGGGACGCGGCAGAGGGAGGCGGGCCGGGTGTGGCCAGCTGGGCCAGGTGGGCCGGCCGGTGTGAGCTGGGCCGCCTGGTCCAGGGGGGCTTCCCCCCCTTTTTTGTAATTTCTTTCTTTTATTTATTTTCCTTTTCTGTTTTATTTAGTTTAGGGCATTTAGGTATTTTGTAAAATTGTGTCCTCTACACCATAATTACCAGTGCAATATTTGGCACCCACCGAACATTTTTGTTTTGGCTTTTGAAAGCGTTGGGTGTCTGTCACTAATTCATTTTTGAATTTGCAATGTTTTTGGAACTACCACCTGATTAGCAACAGTAACATAGATGACATGGCATCATCAGGAGAGTTTTACTGTAGGCTAATTATCCGAGCATTACATTGCTAATTAGATAAGTCGCTGGCAGTGGGACCCCACTTACTAACTAACCCTGGTTTACTTTAATTAAGCCCTAATTAGTTCTATGCCACTAACATGTGGGTCCCAGCCATCAGGTTTGACCTAGAATGGTTGATATGACTGCTGACGTGAATATGAGGTCATGCTGATGCATTAATTCTGTTTTGATTTATTTTAAATAATAATATTCCAGAATACATCTGAGACTTTGAAAATTAATTTAAAATAATCCGTAATGTCGGCTGAAAATAATTTAAATATGAAAATTGCTCAGAAAAATCCAACGAATCCAAATATACAATTCGTTCATCTGTCACATGCCTCTACCATGATGAACATGGAAACGTCTCCTCTCTTTCATCTGTCCAAAAAATGCCGAACTATGGGAAAACATTCCCAAATGTTTTCCCTCTCCGTTTGCAATGCGTAGTACTACGTTAGGTCACCCTTAACACTGCTTATTGTCATGTCATGCATAGTGTTGCACCTGTGCTTTATATTTATTGTTTCTTTCCCCACTTCTCTCCGGTAGACCCCGAGACCGATGCTCCCCCTATGATCGACTACGTCACCGACGACCCTTCTTCCTTTTCAACAGAGCTTCCAGGCAAGCAAACCCCCCTTGATCATTTTGATATCGCCCATTCCCTTCTCTCTTATGCTTGCATTAGAACTGCTTTTGTATGATCCTATTCTGATGCATAGCCTGTCTTTGTTACCTGCTTTCATACCTTACCTGTTTTCCTAAACTGCTTAATATAGGTTGGTTAGTGATCCATCAGTGACCCCTCACCTTGTCCCAGTTGCCCCCGTTTGATGATCGATGACTCGATCAACGTGATCAACATCCAGGGTCCGACACAGCACATCACCCCCTTAGTTGCTCGACTGTACAGAGCTACTATAGAGTTCCGAGGGTGATACCTCATAACGCACTCCTGATGATAACTCTGTAGTGTAGCTATTCAGCCGTGGTCATCAAGGGTGATTCCTCCTTCACCACTCCCGTTACGACTCTGTCGCGCAACACCTCAAGCGTGGACCTCAAGGGCAATTCCTCCTAGTTCACCTTGACGATTACATCAAGTGGAATCAATCAAGGGTGATTCCTCAGACTACCCCTTGGTGTTTTGGACACACGGTTACTTTGACTTACCACAGAACAATGATGATATCGGGTCGGCCCTGAGTGGTACCCACGAGTGATGTTAAGTCGGGTTGACCTGGAGGGTACCCACGAGATTTCTACGTGGCACGACCAGGCATTCTTAGCCCTTGTCGTAAGTCCGTGAGTCCGTTTGACTGGGCCACATATCGTGGATCACTGATCGTTACCGCACACTCCCAAGACACTAACGATTTGGATATGTGATCCGAGTATGCCTCTGGCCTTTTTCGCACTAACCACCGCGCGGGAATAAGTATGGGCACTATGCGTCATACGTTTCTTCGAAAAGCTCACTGAAGTCAGTGGTTGCAAGATGCTTGAAGATGCTAGTTGATACATCTCCGTCGTATCTACTTTCCCAAACACTTTTGCCCTTGTTTTGGACTCTAACTTGCATGATTTGCATGGAACTAACCCGGACTGACGCTGTTTTCAGCAGAATTGCCATGGTGTTATTTTTGTGCAGAAATAAAAGTTCTCGGAATGACCTGAAAATCAACGGAGATTATTTTCGGAATATATAAAAAATACTGGTGAAAAAATCCACGCCCGGGGGCCCACACCCTGTCCACGAGGGTGGGGGCGCGCCTACCCCCTGGGCGCGCCCCTGCCTCGTGGCCCCCTGATGCTCCACCGACGTCCATCTTGACTCCATATATTCAATTTCGGGGAGAAAAACTCAGAGAGAAGGAATCATCGCGTTTTACGATATGGAGCCGCCGCCAAGCCCTAAACTCTCTCGGGAGGGCTGATCTGGAGTCCGTTCCACTACAAAAAAATACACTTCCGTGATGATACGTGTTCGTCACAGTAGGTCGCGTTTTTTGTCATGCATGTACATCCATGACGATTTTATGACAGAATCAAGATAGTCATACATGTGCTGTCGTAGAAGTGTTCCATGACATTACCAAAATTATCATCACGGAAGTGTACACTTCCATGACGATAAATTGTGCGTCACAGAAGTGCTTTTGTCAAGGGTGACCGACACGTGGCATCCACCATAACGGAACGCCATTAAGCTATCAGGTCGGATTTTGGATCCGATAACCCGTTAACAGCCGTGACGAATGGGAAATTTCCACGTGTAAAATTCTGATTGGCCGAAGGAAACACGTGTTGCCTCACCGTTGGGACAGATGTCATCCACTCATTAGACAGGAGGCGCCTATAATAGGTCGACACGTGGCATGACCCAACAGTGGCCCATTCCGATGAAAAAGGCCAGCCCAGTAAAAATTAGCAGGCCGGCCCATATAAGGCCTACTTGTGTCAGGTCCATTTAAGCCCACGGCCCATACGAGATGTGCCAATTCGGCCTGTCAACGGCCCGTTAAAGATTTGACACCATTGCAGCCCATCGTCAGTTCGAGCCTGTTAACAGCCTGCTATATATTTGGGCTCAATATTGGCCCGATGAGATTTCGGCCTGTTAACGGCCCATTTAATGGATGGGCCAATTTTCAGGATGTACATCTTTCGGCCTTTTAGCGACCCATTTAAATGTTGGGATAATTTCCGACCCAGTGTGTCTTTCAGCCTGTTGATGGCCCATAAATCTGATGGGCCATTTGTAGTCGGACCTAAGTTTCGGCCTTTTAGCGGCCCATTCAAGTGTTGGGCCAATTTCTGGCCCGGTGTCACTTTCATCCTCTTGACGGCCCATAAATCAGTTGGGCCATTTGTAGTTGGACCTGAGTTTTGGCCTTTTAGCGACCCATTTAAGTGTTAGGCCAATTCCCGGCCCTGTGTGCCTTTCGGCCTGTTAACGGACCATAAATGAGTTGGGCCATTTGTAGTCGGACCTTAGTTTTGGCCTTTTAATGGCCCATGCCCTTCATGGTCCAATACCAGCCTGGTTTCTCTTTCGGCCTGCTAAAGGCCCACAACACAGTTGGGCCGTTTACAGTATGACTTGACTTTCGGCCTCTTAGCGGCCCATGCTCTTCATGGTCCAGTACAAGCCCGCTGTCTCTTTCGGCCTGCTAAAGGCCTACAGTATAGTTGGGCCATATGTAGCCCAAACTTAGTAACGGCCTGTGAAATAAATTGGGGCCACCTGTTGCCCGCTTCGATGTCGGCCTGTTAACGACCCAGGAGGTAAGAGGGCCGACCATTAACTTTCGGCCTAGTAACGGCCCATTAACTTAATGGGCCCACTAAAGTTCGTTCATGTCTTTAGGCCAAATTAGATAATTTCAGCCCATTACGACGAGCAATTATGCACAGGACCAAAACCGATCAAGCAAAGGTACGACATACAGGGATTAACGTTGCACATCCAGCATATATTACAGGAAATTACATCCACTGGGTAATCAAAGATTGATGCCAGTGAGAATAAATGAGCAGAACCTAACCATCTACAACGTCACAATCTGCAACCTCAGCACAGATGACGCCCATAAGCATGTGGGCAAGTTCTTGCTGCTTTGCTACACTGTCTCTGAAAACATTGATCAGTTGTTGTGTCGCACGACTCTGCACCTTTGATTCATCCACCATTTCCATCATTGCTTCAGCCATTAATTGGTTCACAAACATACATTTATTCCGTTGCATTCGAGACAGAGGATATTGAACAGATTCAGATGGCGATTTTGGCAGGCTTGTATTATTGATAGTGGAGAGTGTCTGGACCACTGTATCATAACATAAATTAGGACGGGAACCAAACAGATTAATCATGAGTTATTGCCATATTACCTGGCCTAGATTTACTGGAAAGAAATAATGGGGTTGCATTGCTGTTTTCAGAATTTGTCTTCTTATCTTCAGCAGCCTGCACAAAATTAACACACTAGCATTGCTATCATTGGCCAAGTCAGATAATAGGAAAGCAACATTGACACAACGAACATTTGGGCAACTAGCCTACACCAAATTAACACAATATGGCACGGCTGTCATCAGCCAGGTAAGGTAATACGAAAGCAACATTGACACAATGAATGAATGGGCAACCAGAGAAGCACTACAATTCAGTAATGTGCGTGATATGAGATAGTACATTCATGCAGCTCAGTACGCAAAACTACCAGGCAGTTTTCCTTACAAAAATCAACATTGGCGCCTTTAACATTTTGCTACAACTAATTTTAGATCAGATAAGGGTTAGATTCACGCCGATTAACAAAATACATGCTGATGTAAAAATATAGTGATATACAACAGGTACTTACATCAGCATTGGAGCACAGAGAATTCCCGCAAGATATTTTCCTCGAATACGATCCCAATGGAGGAAGTCTTGTATCGTTTAACCTTATTTTCTAAAAGAGAGATGGGTAAGAAACATGTAGAAAATATGATCAGAATGCTATAAAATTTCATGATGCGAGGATACGCACATGCTTCTTAGAATGGAGTTTACATTCTTTTGCTGGACTGGAGCAGACTAGTTCTTTGGCCACTGGAATCTGCTTATTATCAATGGGACTTGGGTTTCTCTGTGCTGGAGCAGTATCTATGAAAAATGGAGTTGGTTTATTATCTCCTGGCGTTTGGATCTTTTGCAAAGACCTGGTTTGTAACCCTTCAGATTCTAACATAGCCATCTTCCCCTTGCATGCCTTATATAGAAGAATGATGATTCAGTTATAAAACATGCTACAATAGAGATGGAATAGGTACTGAAGAATAGAAAGGCATGCCATATTGACATGTATTCCCTCCATCCGGAAATAAATGGATGGGTCTAGGCATATTTCAGTTCTAGCTACATCCAGTTTTATCCATTTCTGTGACATTTAATCCGGATGGAGGGAGTATGATGTAAGAGCTAGGGATACGACAGGACAACACAGTAAAAAACACACTGAAAAACCCACTGCAGCACCAAAGTATTCAAACCCATTGATATGAGATAGTACACTCATGCAGCTCAGGATGCAAAACTACCAGGCAGTTTACCTTGCAAAAATCAACATTGTGGCCTTTAATCATACATTTTGCTACAACTAAATTTAAATCATATAAACATTTGATTCACGCCGATTAACAAAATACATGCTGATGTAAAAATATAGTGATATACAACAGGTACTTACATCTACATTGGAGCACAGAGAATTCCTGCAAGAATCTTTCCTCATAAACAATACCATTGCAGAAATTCTTCTATCTGTTAAGCTTATTTTCTAAAAGAGAGATGGGTAAGAAACATGTAGAAAATATCATCAGCATGCTATAAATTTTCATGATGCAAGGATACACACACGCTTCTTAGAATGAGTTGACATATTTTTGCTGGACTGGAGCGGACTAGTTCTTTGGCCACTGGAATCTGCTTATTATCAGTAGGAGTTGGGTTTCTTTGTGCTGGAGCAGTATCTATAAAAACTGGAGTTGGTTTATTATCTCCTGGCGTTTGGATCTTTTGCAAAGGCCTTGTTTGTAACCCTTCATATTCTAACATAGTCGCCTTCCCCTTGCATGCCTTGTATAGAAGAATGGTGCTTTAATTATAAAACATGCGACAACAGAGAGATGCAATAGGTACTGAAGAATAGAAAGGCATGACATATGGACATGTATTCCCTCCATCCGGAAAAAAATGGATGGGTCTAGGCGTATTTCAGTTCTAGATACATCCTTTTTATCCATTTCGGCAACATGTAATCCGGACGGAGGGAGTATGGTGTAAGAGCTAGGGATACGACAGGACAACACAGCAAAAAAACACTAGTTGAATGTAAAGCTGTATGCTAGCGGAATACGTACAGAAATAACTAAGGCAACATACACATGTATGATTGGGAAAATAAGATGGCATTGCAACAGAGCACTAGAACAACACTTCAATGTAAAAAAACATGGTATGGTAGACAGATGAAGTACATACTGATGAATAACAATGCACAAGATATTCAGAAGCATGATGTCCAAATTAAGTAGATGGCATTGCGATAGAGTAGAATGATAGTACTTGAATTTGAAAACATGTTACCATGAATGGAATAGGTACTGAAAAACAGGAAGGCATGACATATTTACATGCATGGTCAGCATGCTAAGCACATGGCATTGCAACAGAGTAGATACACTCCAGGACATTATATGCATGTTGTACCCATATCACATGCCAAGTTAGAGCAAGGACCTTGTGGGGTGAAGAGGATTCATCATATTTCTGCAAGTCTTCTGAAGAACTGCCTTTACATGTTCCATCATATTGGGTATCATTGACATCAAGTTTATTGGCCTTTACATTGCTCCGTGAGGTTCTTGTGGATATATCAGTGTGTGAAATTATATCTGACATGCATGGAAGACAACTACTAGTTAGATTTATGTAATGAGTGCCTGTAGGAGACGACATAAATAGTAGGAATGGGGTTAACTAGCAGCAACAGGTCTCATAAACTAAAGGGAGAACACAGATGAAAGCTACAGAATATGTATCATTTGTACTCGAGATTAACTAGATGGCACACAAAAGTATTAAAGAACAACGTAGGTAATACTAGAAGTGGTATAATACTATATTCACCAGCCTGTGGGATAGCATTGGCTGATGGATGATAACTTTGGAACAACATTACCTAAAGAACAAGTATCTTAGCTGAACTATGGAACAACGTTAACTCCTGAACAAGACCCGTAAGAGATCAGCATGAATATACAGTGAAATGTGATGATCTATTTTCCATGCTTAGATGAATAACAAAGCCATAAATATTGCACACAAGTAAGATGAGGGTACAACCTATCTGGCTGCCATCCATAGGAGTGAGCATCATGTGCTAACTTGTTGATGGCCCTGCAGTTGTTGTGGCTGTCCATGTCGGGCAAGCGCATTCGATGTAGGGAACTGTTGAGTGGGGACTATAGCTCCCTTCTGGTGTATGCTTCCCTTGTTAGAGCAGCTACGGTGAGTCGGAGACGGTGTGTCTGAAGATGCAGATAACGCATAATGTTAAGAACGACATATCTCTTTGATCTGAAGAAATACACTAAGAGATCAACAGTAAGGTACGAGAGTGGTCACACGTCTGTTGACTGAAGACTAAATTGGGGTCACACGATTTTATTTTATTTTGGTACTGTCCGATCTACGTCGGATGGCTGGCCGTCTTGTGCCTCCCGGCTAACACTATTCGAAATCTTCCCCGAAGAGCCAGCGATCAATGGTAGAGCAGCCTGCCTCTGCCGTCCGTGGCCACGGCCAAAACCCCGCTCCCCGCCCCACCGCACTATCGTGGTTGCGCCGCCCCTGGGCCAATCCACATAGACTCACCGTCATCCAGATCTGGCGGCGGTAGTACCTTCAACCCACGCAACTCTAAAAGATAGCCATCTAAGCGCTGCTTCCACGGTGAACTTGCGGCCCCGCACCCTTACGTTAGACACCAGCCAACCGGCATCCTAGGAGCTCCGCCGCCTCGAGGGGTGCTGCTTCCCATTGGGAATCGTTGGCCCAGAATAAAAATTCAGACAACTGACGCCTAAATAAAGTGATTTGAGATGAGGGTGCGACCTATCTGGCGGCATGGTGAAGTAGGCAGGTCCAGCTGCCGAGTCGGTGAGGCCGGTGTTGTTGAAGTGGCGACCGGCGGCAGGGAAAGAGCGATGTCACGACGGTCGACGGCTACGCAGAAGCAGCGCCAGGACTCTGGACGGATCCGAAGTTGGAGTCGCTCCAGCGTCGTGAACAACAACGGGGGTGAATCGGCTCCGGTATGGTTCACGCGGCCGTCATCGAGGCAACACCAGCAGCACAGAGTAAGAGGCACACGGCCCAGTGCACGACGGCAAATGGATAGTGTCTCCAGCATTAGGGAGGAGGGCGGCTGTGAAATTGGTGCGGTGGGGGGCCCCATGGAGGTGGGGCTGAGGTTTCGTGGCTCGGGAGAAGGGAGCTTCCCGGGGAGAAGGTTGTAAGAGCATATTTATCCCTAAGGTGTTTTGGTGATTGATGACAACGCGTTTGCGGACTAATCGTGTGCCTTGAGTATTCCAGACATTTCGTCACCAGGCACAAGACGGTCGGGTGCCCCTCGAAGACTGTTGAAGACGGCGTCTTTTCTACGTTTCTTTTTGGTGGATTTGAGTCGTAGGAAAGCCGTACTATTAAGAGGGGGTCCGCGTCGGAAAGGTTTGGGTGGAATCATCATGTACACGTCTCCTTCTTGTCCCCTCCTTTCCCTTGGAGCATCCTCCGCTTTCTCGTCGCCTTGTTTCTGGCTGCTGCGTTGGCTCGCGGTAGTACTGCTCCCAAGTGAGCGGTAGTACCGTAGGCACCAGCGGTAGTACCGTGCTGCAGCGCGGTAGTACAGCAGGTGCCCATTGTAGTACCACTCCCCTGGAGCTACACTACCGTTACCCACCAGGCTAGTACCGCTCCCTTGCGGTAGTAGGGGCGGATGTAATTTTTTACATCCGCGCCTACCACGGTAGTACCGCTTTCGCTCCGCGTAGTACCATGCTATGTTGTCAGGCAGTAGTACCGCCCCTCTGCAGTACTACTGTGTCGGGTTTTTGCTTCTTCCGTTTCTTTGTGGAAGTAGGCACGGATGTTTCCTTCCCCCTGGCTAGGGGATTCCTGCCTTGCGGTAGTACCGCATGGGGGCGCGGTAGTACCGCGCTCGCGGAAGTACCGCCCTCAGCTCCTGTGTTTCAGATCTGACCTTGCTGTTGTTGGGGTTGCGACAGTACCGCGGGCCTGTACGGTAGTACCGCATGACCGTGCGGTAGTACCGCTTGGCAGCAAGCGGTAGTACCGCGCGGCCCTGCGGTAGTACCGCTGGCCTGGAGCGGTAGTACCGCTGGCCGCGGGCTGGTAGGTGGATAACGGTTGGATCTTTGTCCCTCACTATATAAGGGGTCCCCTTCTTCCCCGTTGACTCATCTCTTCCAACCCTAAGCTCCATTGTTGCTCCAAGCTCCATTTTCGCCCGATCTCACTCCCTAGCCAATCAAACTTGTTGATTTGCTCGGGAGTGGTTGAGAAGGCCTCGATCCACACTTCCACCAAGAGAAATTTGATTCCCCCCACTAATCCCTTGCGGATCTTGTTACTCTTGGGTGTTTGAGCATCCTAGACAGTTGAGGTCACCGCGGAGCCATAGTCCATTGTGGTGAAGCTTCGTGGTGTCGTTGGGAGCCTCCAATTGAGTTGTGGAGATTGCCCCAACCTTGTTTGTGAAGGTTCGGTCACTGCCTCCAAGGGCACCAATAGTGGAATCATGGCATCTCGCATTGTGTGAGGGCGTGAGGAGAATACAGTGGCCCTAGTGGCTTCTTGGGGAGCATTGTGCCTCCACACCGCTCCAACGGAGACGTACTTCCTCTCAAAGGGAAGGAACTTCGGCAACACATCCTCGTCTTATCTCGTGCCTTTACTTGTGCAAGCTTATTTGTATCATATCACTTGCTTGCTTGTGTTCCTATACTTGTTGCATCATATAGGTTGCTCACCTAGTTGCATATCTAGACAACCTACTTTGATGCAAACTTTAAATTGTCAAAGAAAAGCTAAAAATTGTTAGTTGCCTATTCACCCCCCTCTAGTCAACCATATCAATCCTTTCAATTGGTATCAGAGCCTCGTCTCTTTATTAAGGACTTTACCGTTCGAAGAGTATGGTTGATACCATAGACGGTGTGGAGGAACACTCAGGTGTGAATCCGATCTCGTCTACGGGCGATGGGGAAACCTCGGTCTCTCGTGAGGGTTCAATGTGGCCTTGGAGACATTGAAAACATCCATGATGACCGAGGTTGAAAGCATGTTTACTAAATTCCTTGAAGGGCTTAAACTATCCACCGCACCGTTGAAAGTGGGTAATCCCACCGACAAGGTGACGGATGCTACCTCCGATAAGGGGGAAGCTAGTAGTGAAAAGGCTCCTTATTCTAGTGGTAAGAATGGCACCGGTATCTTTGCTCATGTGGAACCACCACTTTTTTATGGTGGACCGGTTCCTTCCACTCATTTGAATCATGCCGGTCCTCCCCCTAAGATTGTGAAAAATGAGGACTTTGATTCTTGGGTTTACCGCTTTAAACGTCATTTAAATCATGTGAACACTAATCTTTGGAGAATCATTGAAGAAGGTTTCTATCCGCATGATCCAAGCAACTTCACTCCTCGAGAAGCCGCGCATAATCAATTCAATGAGAATTCTCTCTTCATCATTCAAGATGCAATCCCACCCTAAGACCTACCTCATCTTCGGGCCATTGCCTTGGCCAAAGACGCATGGCATTGTGTTGTCTCTCTCTACCGGGGAAGCGCAAGCATTCAACGCTCCAACTATGAAGTGGTGCAAGATGAGGCCGATGATTTTGCAATGAAAGAAGATGAAGAACCTCGTGAGCTTTATCAGAGAGTAACCAAACTCGCGGTCTCACTACGAGGTCACGGGAGCAAGGACACGGATGACAATTGGATCAAGCGCAAATTCCTCAAGGCAATGATGCCCTACCACAAGGCCATGTCCTCCGTCATTCATCAAAGACTGGACTTCCACACTTTGACCTCAAGCGAAGTGTTGGATGAGTTTGTGGCCATGAACATTTTGGACAAGACCACCAACAATGCGGTGCTTCGTTCTCAAAGGGCAAAGAAGCCCAACCTTGCATTAAAGGCCAAGCTCACCGTTGAAGAAGAAGAAGAGGAAGAAGAGGAGAGAAACCCTGAAGATACAAAGTATGCACATCATGAACACATGGCACTCTCTTCAAGGCAATTTTGGAGCAAGAAAAACTCGAGGCCAAACTTTAGCAAAAAACAACTCAAGTGGCATGAAGAGCAAGCAACCTGTAAGGACTTGCTACAATTGTGGCAATGTGAGTCATTTTGTTGCGGAGTGGCCGTATGAGAAGAGGGAAGACAATGGTGGCAAGCTCATCCGAAAGGACAAGGCCAAGTCGTTCCCCAACAAGAGCAACTTCACCAAGAAGACTCCTCCCAAGGCATTGGTGGTACAAGAAGAGTACAATGAGGATGATGACAATGATGAAGATGGTGAGTTGTCTGCCATGGCCTCAGTTGCCATTGCGACGACTCCACGGGTGTCTCTCTTCGACTCACCCAATGAGAGCATCACCGCCAAGTGCCTCATGGCTAAAGCCACCAACAAGGTAACCCCCAACATCAAAACTACCATAATTAATCATCCTTCTTCGGCGGATAGCATCGATGAACATGAGGGAACTAATGTGGAGGCGGATGAGTTTGAGGCCTTTATGGGCAAACTTAAGGGTAAATCCAAGAAGCACTTTGTTGCTCTCTTGGAACAACTTGGTGAAGCCAATGACATGATCGAGGCTCACGAAGATACCATCACTGAGATGGAAGGGCATAGTCGTGACTATGCCGATGGGATTTCGGATCTTTCCAATGCTCTTGAGGAAGAGCGTGGTCTTCGTTTGGCTCTTGAGGAGTCACACAACGTTGATCATGCTAAGTTAAAGAAAGACTATGATCATGTTCTCATTGTTTCTCATGTGCTAAACTTCGAGAAAGCCGAGCTTGAGGTTGATCTTGCCAGACTCAAGGAGGAGTTTGATCTACTCGACAAGGCTCACAAGGCCTTGAAGGGTGCTCATGCTAGCCTCAAAGAGTCTCATGATCAACTTCAAGTAAAGCTAACCAAGGAAAAGCCACTTTTCCTCGTATGATGTTAGTCGATAATGCAAATGCTACTAACCCGTGTTGTGAGAATGTGCATCTTGTTGAGGAGAACGCTAAGATAAAGGGGCAACTTGAGAGAGGTCTTGCGACTTGCATACAAGGCAAGAAGAACCTCAACGACCTCTTGATCAACCAAAAGGGAGTTGTGGCCAAGGAAGGGGTTGGGTACGTGACCGAGTCCAAGAACAAGAAGAAGAATGACAAGACCAAACGACCTCCTCCTCTCATGCAAACCTTTGTGAAGGAGGGAGAGAGTGCTTCCAAGGAGAAGAAGAACAATGCGAAGGGTGGCGCTGTCAAAAAGGGCAATGCCACTCCTCTCATCAAAGCCGGCAACTTTAATCCTTCTTATATGTTATGTCGTGCTAGTGATGGGCATGTCTTTGCCAAATTAGTTGGTTCTCCTCATGAATACATTGAATGGTCTACTTGGGTTCCAAATACCCTTGTTACTAACATCAAAGGACCAATTACAAAATGGGTACCTAAAACCAAGCATTGATCTCTTGTAGGTGTTTGCTTCCGGTGGGGGATCATGGTTGGTCGATAGCGGAGCTACAAATCATATGACCGGAAGCAAGGACTTGGTGGTGGACGTGCACAAGATTCCATCTATGCCCACCAATGTCGAGTGGGGTGACGCCTCATCTTCTAAGGTATTGGGACTTGGCAAGGTGGTCATCTCTCATGATCTCATGATCGAGAAGGTCATGCTTGTTGAGTCCCTTGCATACAATTTACTTTCCGTTCGTCAACTTGCAATCATGGGCTTTGCCACTTTCTTTGATATCGATACCGTGGCCCTCTTGTGGAGCAAGACTCTTAAAGTAGCCTTCGTTGGGCATGTCGAGAATGGTCTATATGTGATTAACTTTTCGGAGCGACCCACTAAGACCGCGACATGCCTAATGGCTAAAGTTGATGTGGGATGGCTTTGGCATCGCCGTCTAGCCCATGTCAATATGAGATCTTTGCAAAGTCTTCTCAAGGGGGACCATGTCCGTGGACTAACGAATGTTAGTTTTGCTAAAGATCGTGCTTGCAGTGCTTGTATTGAAGGAAAGCTACATGAGAAGGCTCACCCTCCCACGACTATCATTTACTCAAAGAGGCCTTTGGGGCTCCTTCACTTGGATCTCTTTGGGCCTCCATCCTTCGATAGTCTTGGGGGTAGGAAGTATTGCTTGGTGATTGTGGATGACTACTCAAGATACACTTGGGTGTATTTCTTCAAGAGGAAGAGCGAGACCCAACAAACCATCATTAACTTTGCAAATGAAGCACAACGTCAACACAATGCAAAGATCTTGACAATAAGAAGTGACAACGGCACCGAGTTCAAGAACTACACCTTGGATGATTTTCTTAGTGATGAGGGGATCAAGCATCAATATTCCGCACCTTACACCCCTCAACAAAACGGTGTTGCGGAGAGGAATAACCGAACGTTGATGGATGCGGCAAGGACCATGATGGCGGAGTTCAAGTCTCCATACAACTTTTGGGCCGAAGCCATCAACACCGTGTGTCATGCATCCAATCGGCTCTACCTCCGCAAGGGCTTGAACAAGACTCCATATGAGATACTCACCGGTAACAAGCCCAACCTCAAGTACTTTCGGGTGTTCGGGTGTAAGTGTGTCATTCTCAAGAAAGGTGTTCGGTTGTCTAAATTTGAGGCCAGAGCTTATGAGGGCATAATTGTTGGTTATGCTACAAACTCTCATGCTTACCGTGTCCTCAATAAATCCACGGGACTTATTGAGGAGACATGTAACATGGAGGTTGATGAGAATAACGGCTCCCAAGTGGAGCAAAGTGGCACTTGTGATGTAGGTGATGAAATTCCTCCTCAAGCCATAAGAAGAATGGGTGTTGGCTTTATCCTACCCATTGAGGAACCCCTTGTGGCCGAAGGAGAAGGACAATGCTCCACTCAAGTGGAGCCATCACCAACCCAAGGCCCACACGCTTCCGAAGAACAACATGAAGGCCCTCATCCTCAAGAACATGACCAAGGGCAAGATCATGCTCAAGACGGTGTTGACACATCAAGTGATGCCCAAGGTCAAGTTCTCTCCTCCGAGCAAGTTCAAGAACAGGAACAAGCTCAAGACGACGCTCAAGATGATCAAGTGACCACTCCTCGTCTCACCCCCGAGGAGGAATTGGAGTGTCGTGCCGCCAAGGTTGCTTCCAAGCTCTCCACCAAGGATCATCTCATGACGAATGTGCTTGGAAGCTTAAGAAAGGGGGTAAGAACTCGTAGACAATTAGAAAAATATTGTGAGCATCACGCGTTTGTCTCTTGTGTCGAACCCCACAAGGTCTATGATGTGCTCGAAGATCCGGATTGGCTCAATGCCATGCATGAAGAACTCAACAACTTCGAGCGCAACAAAGTGTGGAGATTGGTGCCAAGACCGACGGGGAACCACAATGTCATTGGAACCAAGTGGATATTTAAGAACAAGCAAGATGCCCACGGGATTATCATTCGCAACAAGGCTCATTTGGTAGCACAAGGCTACTCCCAAGTCGAGGGTATCGACTACGGTGAAACATTTTCTCCCGTTGCTTGTCTTGAATCCATTCGCATGTTGATTGCATATGCTTCTCATCATAACTTTAAGTTACAACGAATGGATGTGAAGAGTGCTTTTCTTAATGGTCCCATTAATGAATTGTTCTATGTCAAGCAACCCCCCGGGTTCGAGGATCCCTACTTTCCCGATCATGTGTATCGACTCGATAAGGCACTCTATGGCCTTAAACAAGCCCCACGTGCGTGGTGTGACCACCTTACCGAGTTGTTACAAGACCATGGTTTTGAAGTTGGGCTAATCGACCCCACTCTTTTTACTAAGAAGGTCCAAGGGGAGTTGTTTGTGTGCCAATTATATGTTGATGATATTATCTTTGGTTCCCCTAACAAAGCTTTCAATGAGGAATTTGCCGCTCTCATGACCTCAAAGTTCGAGATGTCTTCCATGGGAGAGTTGAAGTTATTTCTAGGGTTCAAAGTGAAGAAAAGAAGAGAAGGAACCTTCATCAACCAAGCCAAATATACTCAAGACATGCTCAAGAGATTCAAGCTAAGTGATGTCAAGCCGGCTTCCACTCCAATGCCCACCAAGTGCCAACTTGACATAGATCCCAATGGTAAAGCGGTGGATCAAAAGGTATATCGCTCCATGATAGGCTCCTTGCTCTACCTTTGTGCATCTAGACCGGATATCATGTTGAGTGTGGGAATTTATGCACGGTTTCAAGCCGCACCTAAGGAAAGTCACTATGTGGCGGTCAAACGAATCTTTCGATATTTGGCTCATACCCCAAACTTTGGCTTATGGTACCCAAGAGGAGCAAACTTCAAGCTTGTAGGGTATTCGGATTCCGATTGGGCGGGAGACAAAGTGGATAGGAAGTCCACTTCCGGAGGGTGCCAATTTCTTGGTTGCTCTTTGGTAAGTTGGTCTTCCAAAAAGAAAAGTTGTGTGTCTCTCTCGTCCACTAAAGCGGAGTATGTGGCGGCCGGTAGTTGTTGTGCACAACTCTTATGGATGAGGCAAACTTTAAAGGATTATGGCGTCATTTGTGACAAAGTGCCTCTTTGGTGTGACAATGAAAGTGCCATCAAGATCTCTCTCAACCCGGTGCAACACATCAAGACGAAGCATATTGAGATCCGGTATCACTTCATCCGGGATCACATTAGGCGAGGAGAGATCGAGCTCAACTATGTCGACCCTCATGATAACCCTGCAGATATTTTCACGAAGCCCTTGGATGAAGCAAGATTTCGCGAGTTAAGGCATGAGCTAAATATCATTGATTCGAGCAATGTTGCTTGAACCCTTGCACACCCCACCATACTCAACGTGTTGTCTTGTTTAGATGTAGGCATGGACATAGGGGGAGTGTTGTTCTCTCAATGAACTCTCCCTCCCCCCATTATGCATAAATTGATCAAGTCTTTCACATTAGCCATGTTTGATGGTACTTGTGCTTCAAAGACGAGTTTTGGTCATGGGCCCAAGGATAATTCTTCGCGATGGCATAGCAATTGACTCAAACATAGGTGGCTACGGCCACCGCCCTCTCTCTAGAGAGGTGGTGTCTCGTGGTTGTTTCATTTTGTTGTTTGCCTTTTTGCCTTTGTGTGTAGCGTGGTCTTGTGGTGTCGTGTTGCCTCGGAGTGTTTGTGCAAAGACCTCTTTTTCGCGTGCTTGAAACGTGCATCTTCTTGAGCCCACGGTACTACCGTGGCTTGCTGCTGTACTACCGCTTTGAGAGGCACGGTACTACCGCGCCAGGGCACGGTACTACCGCTCAGGTGCGGTACTTCCACCGAGCGGTACTACCGTAATGAGGCACGGTACTACCGCGCCATCGAGTGAGCGTGGGGGTTATGACTCGGGCAGGGGAGTTCCAACTCCCCATACCCATTCACTCGTCTCTCTCCCCACGTCTCTCTCTCTCTCTCTCGTGCTCAAGAACGGCGCCGGAGGTCCTCGCCGGATCTCTATCTCTGGCCACTCTCCTCGGATTCCGACCGGTGGGATCATTCCCCACCACTTCCTCTTGCCATGGACCAAGGTTTTTCCCCAAATCCCTCTTTTTCTTGGTTGTTCTCTCGCTTCTAGGTTTTTGGGGAGATGCTTGTTGTTCTTGAGATTTTAGGCCAAATCTGTGCAAGAGTAGGATGTAGGAGAGTCGTGGTGCGTAGGAATCATACTTGATATGTTGTCTTGTGGTAGATTTGTCCAACCGTAGTACCACCGCGGTTTCACGGGCTTTTCTCAGATTTGAACTTGTTCAGATCTGACGCGGTGCGGTACTACCGTGTCTCATGAGCGGTACTACCGCTCGTGTGGTACTACCGCCCATCCGGTGCGGTACTACCGCGCTAGCTCGTGCGGTACTACCGCCCATCAGACGCGGTACTACCACGCTAGCTGAGGCACTGAGCTCCTACTACCACTCCTAGACCCGGTACTACCGTGACCTTACACGGTACTACCGCGACTAAGAGCAGTACTACAATCTTAGTACCGCGGCACTTGGCAGTACTACCGTAGGCGTCAAATCTCCCTCATGGCAATTATCTCGTGTGCTCTCTGCATGTTTCTTTTGCTTTGTTGTGGTCTTTGCATTGATCCTTCTTGATTGTCGTGTGTGTTTTGCGCTTTGTGTCTCAGGTGGTGGCTCTCGCCGTTCCAATCCCATTCGTGACACTGGCTGCAAGCGTCTGCGCAACCCCCAAGATGAAGCACCAGAGGGCTCCAATGCCCCCAAGCGCAATCTCAAGACCACTGCCAGCAAGCAAAAGGAACCTGCTAAGGGCATGGACGAGATTTCAGTCGCTGAGTATGTCAAACACCGGAAGATCAATCCCTATGTGAATCCTCGGGCTGTCCTCAGAGGCACCGAGTTGTTCTAGACCAATCAACAGGCTCTCATCTATCTGGATGTGATCAAGAACAAGCAGAACACCTTCGTGGATGTCAAGTGGATAGACATGAATCACATGCGGAAGGACAGGTTTCGTGAATATTTTGGAGAGGCTCTGGACTTGGTGGAGCAGTTTTCTATTGAGCCGATGATCTCCTTTCACCTTGACTATGACCCTGAGCTTATCTGTCAGTTCTTTGCCTCTGTTTACTTTCATCCCGGGGATGAGCGGAGCATGACATGGATGACCAACGGCCGTCAGTTGTCTGCTACATGGAAGGAGTTCATGGATCTGCTTCACATTCCTAATGACGGGCTTCACACCCCCATTGGTGTTCGCCCCCACACCAACTCTGAGTCTGCTAACAAGAACCTGCTTCAGCCATTCCTTGTTGAGAAGGTGCTCCCCAATGGCAAGTCGACTTGGGTGTTGAACTCCTTTCTGGATATCATGCATCGCATCTTACGCAACACTCTATTCCCACGCATTGGCGACAAGGACAAGGTTCATGCTTATCTAGTGGACATGTTGCTCCTGTGTGCAGAGGCTCATTCATCTCAGACTCAGCCACTTGATGTCTCACACATCATGTGGTGTGAGCTTCGTTTGCGGTGTTCACTCACAAGGTACCTACCTATGGACCGTACCTGTTTCTGTTGCTCTCCACAACTTGGGAGAAGATGTACCCTGGTGATTAGTTCCTTGCTCTAGAATGGGTTCGGCATGAGTCCATCAGCCTCTGTGTCAAGCCCAACTGGGCCAACACTACCACCCGTGCTGAGGCTTCTTTTGCTAGGAGGGCTGTTGGTGAGGAGGAGGCTAGTGCAGAGCATGTTGCTGAGGATCGTGCTGCTAGGTCTACCACTCCTTCCTCTGAGCCGTCGTGGGCCAAAAAGTTAAAGGACAAGATGAAGACTCTCTTCTGCATGCAGGCAAAGGGACAGTACATGACTCACGTGGCAGACAAGGAGAGTCGCCGCCGTGACAAGAAGGTCATGAGGCTCTTTCGAGAGGATGTGTCTGGCGGTTCTGAGGACGTCATCACGCCAGAGGCTGCCTGGATGTCGAAGCAGGGGTACAAGTGGACCAGTTCAGAGGAAGACATAGAGGAGCCCGTCCCCGCCGCTGAGTCTGACGAGGAGCACGAGGAGCAGTGGAACGACTTCTCTGCCTGAGCCACCCCGTGTGTGTAGGTGTCCTCTCTGCCTTTTTGGCATCTCGATGCCAAAGGGGGAGAGAGTGTAGGGATTTGTGTTGTGTCGTGCTTGGTGTGTTTGCTTTGTCTTTGTCGTTTGAACCTCGTTTGCCTCGTTTGCTTTTGTTTGGTTTGTGCCTTCGAGACCTATCCTACATATGGTGTAAGACATATGCACTCTATCTACCTTAGTTAACTTATGTTTGCTATCCTGTCTAGTGTTAGCCTTCCTATTACTAGATATGCCTTGTCTCTATAATATAGGGGGAGCTTTGATCCTAGTATGTGTGCCGTGCAGTCCAAAGCACCCATCTAGTTGGCACACATCTAGGGGGAGCCTGTCTATATTATAGAGAGGAGGGATTTGCGGTTGCTTAATATTATTTCCCTTGTGCAAATCCCGTATTTTCATCAATCCACCAAAAATGGGGAGATTGTAAGGGAATATTTATCCCTAAGGTGTTTTGGTGATTGATGACAACGCGTTTGCGGACTAATCGTGTGCCTTGAGTATTCCAGACATTTCGTCACCAGGCACAAGACGGTCGGGTGCCCCTCGAAGACTGTTAAAGACGGCGTCTTTTCTATGTTTCTTTTTGGTGGATTTGAGTCATAGGAAAGCCGTACTATTAAGAGGGGGTCCGCGTCGGAAAGGTTTGGGTGGAATCATCATGTACACGTCTCCTTCTTGTCCCCTCCTTTCCCTTGGAGCATCCTCCGCTTTCTCGTCGCCTTGTTTCTGGCTGCTGCGTTGGCTCGCGGTAGTACTGCTCCCAAGTGAGCGGTAGTACCGTAGGCACCAGCGGTAGTACCGTGCTACAGCGCGGTAGTACAGCAGGTGCCCATTGTAGTACCACTCCCCTGGAGCTGCACTACCGTTACCCACTAGGCTAGTACCGCTCCCTTGCGGTAGTAGGGGCGGATGTAATTTTTTACATCCGCGCCTACCACGGTAGTACCGCTTTCGCTCCGCGTAGTACCGTGCTATGTTGTCAGGCAGTAGTACCGCCCCTCTGCAGTACTACTGTGTCGGGTTTTTGCTTCTTCCGTTTCTTTGTGGAAGTAGGCACGGATGTTTCCTTCCCCCTGGCTAGGGGATTCCTGCCTTGCGGTAGTACCGCATGGGGGCGCGGTAGTACCACGCTCGCGGAAGTACCACCCTCAGCTCCTGTGTTTTAGATCTTACCTTTCTGTTGCTGGGGTTGCGGCAGTACCGCGGGCCTGTATGGTAGTACCGCATGACCGTGCGGTAGTACCGCTTGGCAGCAAGCGGTAGTACCGCGCGGCCCTGCGGTAGTACCGCTGGCCTGGAGCGGTAGTACCGCTGGCCGCGGGCTGGTAGGTGGATAACGGTTGGATCTTTGTCCCTCACTATATAAGGGGTCCCCTTCTTCCCCGTTGACTCATCTCTTCCAACCCTAAGCTCCATTGTTGCTCCAAGCTCCATTTTCGCCCGATCTCACTCCCTAGCCAATCAAACTTGTTGATTTGCTCGGGAGTGGTTGAGAAGGCCTCGATCCACATTCCACCAAGAGAAATTTGATTCCCCCCACTAATCCCTTGCGGATCTTGTTACTCTTGGGTGTTTGAGCATCCTAGACGGTTGAGGTCACCGCGGAGCCATAGTCCATTGTGGTGAAGCTTCGTGGTGTCATTGGGAGCCTCCAATTGAGTTGTGGAGATTGCCCCAACCTTGTTTGTGAAGGTTTGGTCGCCGCCTCCAAGGGCACCAATAGTGGAATCATGGCATCTCGCATTGTGTGAGGGCGTGAGGAGAATACGGTGGCCTAGTGGCTTCTTGGGGAGCATTGTTCCTCCACACCGCTCCAACGAAGGCGTACTTCCTCTCAAAGGGAAGGAACTTTGGCAACACATCCTCGTCTCCACCGTCTCCACTCTTGGTTATCTCATGCCTTTACTTGTGCAAGCTTATTTGTATCATATCACTTGCTTGCTTGTGTTCCTATACTTGTTGCATCATATAGGTTGCTCACCTAGTTGCATATCTAGACAACCTACTTTGAAGCAAACTTTAAATTGTCAAAGAAAAGCTAAAAATTGTTAGTTGACTATTCACCCCCCTCTAGTCAACCATATCGATCCTTTCAAAGGTGATTTGGCGCCCACGAGGTATGAATGGGGGGCGGGGGG